>NC_133658.1:92033206-92333206 GCF_037893015.1 Macrotis lagotis | reverse complement strand
CTGTCCCAGGGTAGAAAGGGAATGTATCTATGTGTGCATGGACTGAGCCATGGACCAATGCCTTTAAGGAATCTTAGAACTACAGACTGTACTGTGGCATGTCCTGTGCCATATGAACTATATTTTCACTACTGTCTTCTATGATTAAGGGCAAGTTTCCAAAAGTGAATACAACCAAGTCAGTTTTTCAGTTTTTGTGGAGTTTTAAGCAAAAACTATGTCAAATATATTCTAAAACTCTAGAAACACCAAAGATATGCTCAATAAATACTATTTCATAGATTATATTATGGGTTAAGCTTTACACTTGATTGAATATAGAAACAAAACAGTTATGTAAATAATTTAATGATTGCATACCAGTAGAAAACATTACAATTACTGTATAGCAGAAATATTATTGATTAAAGGGATTGACTATGTTAAAGCCTGATCACTTAAAAGAAGTGCTAGTCTCCCCTTCTAAAACTCTTTGGGTTGTTACAACCATCCAGTGTCCCAGAGATTAAGTTTTTTTCTCCCTGATGGTGGCAACCTATCAAATGCACAAATTTCCCCAGTCCCAAGCAATGAAAGCAAGATTTCCAACCAACTAAGCTCACACCTTGCCTCAAAGACTGGACAAATCCATTGTGAAATTGCTGTTCAGACACCTGTGCTCAAGAGAGGAAGCAAGGCAGAGAAAGTAGTTAGTAGCCCCCAGGCTCAAACTCAACAAGGTCTTCATGTTTGCTGAGCAAGGGAAGTCCTTTTACCCTCTTCTCATGGAATAGACTTGAATAATTACAACAGGATCTGTAACCTAGAGGAGAAAAAAGTAGAGGGCAGGTCACTCCTTTTTAAAGATTCACAGTCATTCACTCTTTCTGTACATTTATCAACAAGTGAATTGCTCTATCATCTCCAAGCTCTTAGGAACCTTTCAGCACTGACACACATGATGCTGGACTCCCTAGAAATTTCCACAGGAATTCTGGTGCACACTCCCTAGGATGGCCCCTATAAGAATATTTCTACACATGATTACTGGGGAAAAAACATCAATTCTTTTCCTACAATATTATATTTAAGTAACAAAAAGTAGTCCAGATTGGCTGGAACATAAAATCCATGTGTAAAAAGTTAGGGGAGCTGAGCTGGAACCAGATTGTGAAGGCTTTATATGCCAAACAAAGGAGTTTGATTTTAATGTAGAGACAAGAAGGGGCCCTTGCATAGTCTTTAGGCAAGAAGACCAATAGGAAATTGAGGGGGTAGTCCAGGGGAGAGATGATAAGAATGGTACCTATGTGGATGGAGAAGAGAAAAATATGAGAAATGTGTAGAGGTAGAATTGCTAATATGAGTTAGATAGGGCAAGTTTTACATAGTGGCTAGAAGACTAAACTCAGGAAGACCTAAATTAGGAAAGTTTTCTCTGTGTGTGTGTGTGTGTGTGTGTGTGTGTGTGTGTGTGTGTGTGTGTGTGTGAGAGAGAGAGAGAGAGAGAGAGAGAGAGAGAGATGATGACTTATATTTTGGACATGTTTGAGATGCCATCTTTACTTGATCATACTCAATATTTAGAGTTATTCTCCCCTTGAAAACATGAAACCATTTCTTACTATTTTAACATGATAAGTTGTGGAGAAAAAAGATCTGGTGTTTTTTTAAAAAAAATTCCTTTGGTTCATAAAAATAAAAGCATCTGTAGCATAGGCATTTAGTAACAGGGGACATGAAATCTCTAATGGTTTTATTGCCTTTGCTCATTTTCCTTGTATAAAATAATTCAGAAACCACAACAATCTCTATGGAGAAAAGAAAATTCTTTAGCAGGAATATAATGTGTATGTTGGTCAGTAGTTATACTCCAAACTCCTTTTGGATTGGCATAGCTTAAATTTATAAAACAGACTTTCCTGGAAGACATTTGAAGCTATTTATCATTTTTAATTTGTGGCTTAAATCTGAGCCATGAACCAACAAGATTGGTTTGAGGCACTTTTGAATTTTATTTTTAAAAATCCTTAGGCTAGAAGACAGCTTCAAGTTTTCTATTCAACAAAATATTGGGGGTTTAACCAGTGGGGGTTCCATTTTAGATATGCACTTCTCTCATTGCTCTTTGAAAGACTTTGAAAAAAAATCATGTTTTTGTTTTTGTCTTTTAAATGCTCAGGTGCTAATACAATGTATTACTTACAGTTGAGATTTCATATGTGTTTACTGCTTACTTGTTTGATTAATGTATTTCACAGTTTTTAAGACACAATCTTTTCTATTTTGAAAAGGGAAGCATGTGAGTTTTATGTGCCTAGGCCATGTGAATTAAATATGGAAAGTAAAAGATCAATGAAAGGGAAGTGGAGGATGAGGAAGAGGTGCTGAAGACAAATTGTAGATGTAATTCTTCAAAGGGTCCCCCCTGCTTATCTCTCTTGACAGTGGGTAACTATCTCATACCCAGAAATGAATACACAACAGTTATCCCTTCTCTAGTGTGACTTTCCCCATTGTAATTTCAGTATATCTCAGGTTAGCATAAGAAATTAAATGAGAATTTGGGGGAAGTTTTGTGGAAAACTCAACACAGATGGCACAAAAAAGTTTAGAAATTCAAAACTGCACAAAATATATGTATTGCATTGCATAATATCAATATTTTATCTTTTAACACCATAATAATTCAGCTTTTCCAGATTACTTAGGCACTATACCCCTAACTCCTATTATGTGGAAGGGATAATTATAGTCCTCCACAAGGCAGAGTAATTCTTCCTCATTCTGGATTCTCTGCTGCTCTGACAGCACCCTGAGATTGCAGACCATGCCTGACTTTCCTCTAGTCCTCTATCATAAATTTTAAGGAAGTCATTCTTTACTCATTCTACTCTCCCTTCAGGTTTATAGCAAGTCTAGCCAAGTGTTCCTTATTGGTTGAAATTAGTTCCTGAATATCAGTTGCCCCTCATCACTTCCTCCAGCCTTTCAATAATGGAAATAACCTTAAGAAAAGTTAAGAATTTATCCGTTGCTCTGCTTTTGACAGAGAGTTCCAGCTGATGTTAACTCAGGAGCATCTGGTGATGGTTTAAAGTGCTTGATATTCAGGCACTATACTTGAGAAGGGCACCAGAAAAACAAAAAATGAAAATGAGCCTTGCCTCAAGGAGCTTCCATTCTAATCCAGTGTGCAAGGAGCTGAAGTTCCCTGTGACTACCACATCCTGCCTCATGCCAGATATGTGATCTGATTCCTCATCTATTTATAGAAATATAAGTCCTTGTTCTAGCCCCACCACAGTCTCTTAGTTTCTCCATGCATCATATCATTCCCTAATTGAATCTGAGAGAGGTGGGACTGTGATAAGGCTCCAGTCTGACTTTCTCCTTTGAAGACACCTGCCAAATATGAATCAAGATGACTAGAGATGGCCCTGAATGTGAGGCAGTCAAATGACTTGCACAAGGTCACATAGCTAGTTAGTGTCCGAGACCAGATTTGAACTCAGGTCCTCCTGATTTGAGGACTGGACTAGGTGGCAAAGTAGAATACTGAATTTGTGGAGTCAAGAGGAAGGGAGTTCATATCCAGCCTCAGTTACTTAACACTTATTGCCTGTGTGACCTTGGGGCAAGTCACTGAACCCTGATTGCCTCCTATCCAGCATCATCTCCAGTCATCCTGATTTATATCTGGCCACTGGAACCAGATATCTCCAAAGGAGAAAAATGGGACTGATGATTTAGCACAGCATCCTTTCCATCAAATCCAATTCACAGCTTGTCATGGCATCACTTCCCTGATGTCATGGTTTTCTTTGAGAATGAAGGACAAACATTACCGATATGTTCTGAACCATGTTTCTTTCCCATTCCCTCACCTTCCCCCAGTTTCTATATTTCTTCTCATGAGTATGTCTTCATATGCAGTACTTACTCCTTCTTTATGGATAAGACATTTAAAGGATAGGTTTGTTTGTCTTAATTAAAATCCTGCCTGTAAAGCCAACTCTAGACATTCTCTTATACCATAAATGACCTCTCTGTGTAGAAGGAGGGAATTTCCACACTAAGATTTCCCTACATAGGAGAAATCAAGTCCAAAACAACAACAACAAAATATACTCTATAGTTATATTCTAGGGATGAGTAACATTCTATCATATCACAGCAACTGAACTTGAATTTGCTTCCTTGTATTAGGAAGCCTAGTTTACTTTGTAACTTATTTATTTGAAAATAATAATAATATCTAATATTTAAATAGTGATTACTTTACAATGCTAAGTATTTTACAATGATTACTTCCTTTCATCCCTACACAAATGTGATGTGAGTAATGCAGGTTCTGTTATTATTCTCATTTTACAGATGAGGAAATTCGGGTTAAATGATTTACCCAGGAACACAAAGCTAATAAGTGTCCAAGATCAGATTTTAACTTAGGTCTTCCTGATTCAGGACCGGTGTTCTATCCACTGTATCACCTCTGAAATAATGAATTTCATTGATTCTTGGATATTGACTCCTGTGGTCATTTTTATTAATGATTTTCTTCTGTTTATTCCTACCATCTTCTATGACATTAGATTTATTACATATATGTTTTTAAATATACAAATGACTATATTTATTTAGATAGTTATGTCCCTTCTACCTTTTGGTTTAAAGATATTTTAATTATTTTTATGTTGCTCCATGTAAATATATTACCATCTTCTTTAAGTATATTTCTGTTCCTGACAACAATCCATTATTGACATATATTTTAAATTGTAGCCTAGAAATCAGTTCATTCTCAAACACAATTTTTAATCATCTGTTCATTTCCTAAATCCATCTTTATTTTCTGGTGCACTTACTTTCAGTTGGTAGTTGGATTAAAGCCCCACTAAGGTCTGCAGGATTTCCTAATCCCTAACAATGCTTTCTAGGTTCCTCCTGGCAGGATAATTTGTCCCCACATGAATCAGCAGCAGTGTGGGCAGTGGCTATCAGGTCTGTCAAGTCTGAGAAGGCTCTCAATTATGTCCTGGACTCATGCCCTGGGAAGGCAGCAGACCTCCCTGTTGTTTGTGACTGGATGACAAATCCCCTCCTTGGCACCACTAATCAGCTACCATATGGTCTCTTCTGACCATCATGGATCACCTCTCTTCATTATTTCTTTAGTGAAACAAAAACTCCTTACTTGTGTCAAGAAAAAGAAAGAGCCTCATGAACAGAGTTCAGCAGTCTTTCCTCTTCCCTTCATTCTCCATTTCATATTTTTCCTTTCTCTACACTGAACTAGGAGCTTGATTTCAAGGGATCCTGAACTATTTTTATTTATAGAGGGGCTTCTTCTTTTCTTTAATGGGATACATTTGACTTTGTTCAGCTATCTTTGATTAACAATGAACAAACTTCTGCCCAGCTCTAGCCACCCCAAAGAAATCCAAGGACAGATTTTCTGAATTTGTGTTTGTTTAATTGAATTTATAAACTCCTCACGGAAGCTTTTATTATCCCACCTTGGGGTATGAGCCATCTATTAGGGAAAGAGTGTCTCCACAGAAATCTGGGCAACTTCCCAAGGTGGAGCACTGAATTTTCAGTAGACTGGCAGCCTGTGGGCTGATGGGCGTAGGCAGCAGGAAGGTTTCCTTAATCATGTTGGGGCACCTAAGAAGCCTTTGACTTCTCTCCTTAGAATGATGTAGGACATCAGATTTAATCTGACAGTTTATTTCTCATCTTTGTTTTCACTGCCCTGACATCTCTCCCACTCCAGAAGGGTCCTCTTATTTGCATTTTCTATATCTTTTTTTTCTCTAAAGTTCCACCACTAAAACTTGTCTTCAGGAAAGCTAGCAAAGAGAACAAAAGTATCTGTCTCTGACTGAAATTGCTGGTGCTAACTTCTCATTTCCCAGTCTCGGGACTGAAATAACCAAAGCACAGCCTCTAAGCCAGAACAGTTGCTTCAGAGTGCATATATTAAAACCAAGTTGGACGGCATAGTCTAAATCAGAAGAATAAAAAGCTGAGAACCCTGCCTCTGTCTACCCTCAGGCAGCATGAAGGGTGTTACTCTGAACAGCCTTAGACTATTAAACTTGGATTTAAAGACAGGCTTGGGATATAAGTAACTCATAAATCCTACTTTAACAGCTAATGGCAGATAGAGATTTCTGTAGCTGCTTTTATAACTCTGTTTAAGATGGTAGTTACAGGTCTAAGGACACATTTTTCAGTATGTTCTAGCTTGATTCCTGATCTTAGAGAGAATGTGACTATGAATTACAGCCTATGTATTTTCTGGAAACAAGGTCCAAGCCTAAAACCAGTTAATATACAGTTTAAAATCAATTGTTTTTCTAATTCCTTTCTTGTGCTCAGCCCTGTGTTTGGGTTAATGAAGGCACAGAATCAGTCTGTCAGCAAGCATTCATTAAGATGGCTTTCTGTCCTCATGCATAATCATAGGAATATACAATGTTAGAGATAGGAGAAATAGCAATAATAATAACTAAGTGTATAAAGTGCTTTAAAATTTACAAAGCATTCTACCATATATTATCTCATTTGAAGCATTAGTCCTTGTAAGGTAGGTACTACAAGTATGACTATCCTCATTTTATCAATGAGAAAACAGCCAGAGAGAGAGAGAGAGAGGTTAACTAACTTGTCCATTTGTCTGACTATGAATAGTCAGAGGGAAGATCTGAACAGAGGTCACCCATGACCTGAAGTCTAACACTCTGTCCACAGTGCTATAGTTGGTTTTTTTTTTTTTTTAGTTTTTGCAAAGTAGTGGGACTTGCCCAAGGTCACAAAGTATAGTAATTGTTAAATATCTGAGGTCACATTTGAACTCAGGTCCTCTTGACTCCAGGGCCAGTGCTTTGTCCTGTGCTACAGTCTCAAAGATCATCTAATCCAATCTGTTTTATAAGTAAGAAATTGAGGACTGGGGAAGTTGAATGATTTGCATGAACTGACATAGATTATGGCAGAACTAAGACTAGAACTCAGGTCTAAAAATCTAGTTATTCTAATGTCTGATTAAGGCTAATATTCCTGAAGTCATTAAAGATTAGTATAGAAGAGCACAAGAGATAGCTCTATATCTATATTCCCACTAAAGCTAAAATAAAGTGGAAAGAGCACTTAGACCACTGATCTTGCTTCTAAATGAACCCTCATAGCCATTGTTTGGGAAGGCATTGTGAAGAAGGGGCCAGACCCCTCTCCACCCACCAAATGCCAATAAATTACCTCCCACAGTACAGGCAAGTCAGCTGAGTTAAAGAAACAAGTCACCCTGGGAGAAAGACAGGAAAGCATCTTGTTCCAGGCAAGTCAAATCACCACTGCCACCTTGACCACCATCTCCCTTATGACTGATGGTGATAATCCAGGACCCTAAACTCATGAGAAATAAATGCTTCCTGTCCAGTAACTTCAACTGTCATTCTGGGAAACAACTTCCATGGAGATGGCAACTGTTCCTGCCAATGCTACCATCACAGCTCCTGGAGACCCCAAATAGCTAAATATCTTGTCAACAGAGTCCTTGACATTATCAAATGGTTCAACATTAAAAACTGAGATGATTGTATCAGTGGAAATGATATTAAAGTAGAGGCATTACTATCTGCTTTGCAGATGCACGCTAAGGATCATAGAACTCTTCCATTTGATTTACTGATGAAACCTTCCATATGAGTGGTCTTCTCCCATTAGAATATGAGCTCCTTGAGAGTAGGGACTTTCTTGTTTGTTGTTGTTCATCTTTTGTTCTGGAAGAGGACCAATAACATCATGAGGGTGATGTCTTAACTTGTAAGTGAATTGAATTTAAGTGAGGCAGAGCTATGCAGTCATCATTCTCACTTTCTCCTCCAGAGTCCTGTGGCAAGACATAAGTCAAGGTAACTGGCAATGATCCAGAATGCAGTTGGGACTATCTTATTCTTCTGGTTGTATCCCCGGAACTTAGCATAGGCCTTTGTACTTAGCAAGCACTTAACAAATACTTCATTCATCCATTCATTCAAAACCAAGACACTTTGAGTTTAGCTCTAGCTTGCTCATTTGTTTGATCTTAGTTTAATCATTTAACCTCTAAGTCTCAATGTCATCATCTGTAAAATGTAAAGTTGAGCTAGATGGTCCCTTCTAATGCCAACATTTAATAATTCTGAGTGCTATATTATGTAGCACCAATTTGAAAGACTATAGAAGTTGAAAGAAAAGAGAGGTCAATTAAAAATTGAATAGTCAGGGAAGATTCTGTAGAGGAAGTAGACCTTGAACTAGACCTTGAAAGCTTGGAGATCATGTAAGTTCATTATCTGTTTGTGAGCCTTGGATAGACCTCCAAATGACAGCAGAACATATACTTCTGTTGGTCTGTTCTCTGAAAGGAGCAATAGTAGCTGCTGAGCTTCTGGAGAAGGACCAGTGATCTTCCTTTGGCAAAATTTTGAACTGGACAGAGTGTTATCCTCCCTTTAGTTACCTATCTATGATTATATTGGAATCCTCACCAAGTTTGGCATAGTCCTATACTCTTGATACATTGACAATAATCTTTTCTGTATCTCATTCATTCATAGTCTTGCCCTTTCTATGTGGCAATGGGTTATAATTATCTTCAATCAGATAGACCAGTTCCTGGTATCATGTTAGCTACTGCCTAAGATCTCATTTAGATAATGCATTTTTTAAATTCAGTTAAATGCACCTATCACCATAAAGCACTCAAAGAATGAGTCAAAAGTTGGGAATGTGAAGCACCATTCTAAGAAGGGAAGTGGAGGATTGGCATATTTGTGGGCAGAGGACATAGCATATGGTCCTCATTTTACATCATGAAGGGGTGTTTCTTCCCTTAAGGGGCTGGGCCTATGACTACTCCAAACCTTAAGAGTTAAAAAGCCTGCAATTAGTTGCTCTAGTTGGCCAATGGCCAAATGAAAGTATTAGAAATTTTGAAAGTCAAACACACTTCCATTTGGCAAAAATTTGGAGAAGAAAAAGACCCTCTGGAATTTAGAAGAATCATCTACTGAGACCACAGAAACTAGGGT
Source organism: Macrotis lagotis (assembly GCF_037893015.1). Classification (NCBI taxonomy): domain Eukaryota; kingdom Metazoa; phylum Chordata; class Mammalia; order Peramelemorphia; family Peramelidae; genus Macrotis; species Macrotis lagotis. The sequence goes on along the minus strand of NC_133658.1, from coordinate 92,324,144 downwards.
TCTACTTCCATTCTTGGTTCTTTATGTGATTTGGAACATTTTTAGAAGTAGGGAGCCTGACCTTTAGTGAGAAAAGTTTACTTTCCCTGTTTTCACACTCTTTGAATCCATAAACTCCAATTCCAGTGCTCTGAGGACCATTTAGCTTAGATGTCTATGTCTATGGGTTTCCACAAAAAAAGAATAAAAAGTTATTCATTGTATCAGATGAATCAGGTATGGGACAGGTAATTCATTACTGTTCACAAAGAATTGCTAAACAAAATATTTACAGCTTGTATTAACTGAATAATTTAAAATAAGATTTAACCTCTTAATATAAATGCTGTTATAATCTGTATATAATAATTTATTAAGCATTTTACATTTCACCTTAGTTCTATATTGTATCACCAGCTCCTGGTATATATCTGTTCATAAAACTGCAAGGCTATCTTCTTGTGGGTGATGGTCCTTTCCATGCATGCATGCTAGAGTAGTTAATAGAGACTTCTTTCCTGTCACCATTCATCTTACATCTAAGACTCCCAAATCTCTTTAATTCACAAGAATGTCTTTAAGTCTTTTTTAAGTATTCATCCATCTAAGGTCAGAAAAGAACAATTACAAATGAGAAAGCCTAATTTAGGATTTGGTATTCCCAGGTAAGGTATATGCTTTAGAATATGCTCATGGTATTTACAGATGACACTGAGACAGAGAAGTGAAGTGATATATATCTTTTTTTTTAGTTTTGACAAGGCAGTGGGGGTTCAGTGACTTGTCTAAGGTCATACAGCTAGGTAATTATTATGTGTCTGAGATTGGATTTGAACTCAGGTCCTCCTGACTCCAAGGCTGGTACTCTATCCACTGCACTACCTAGCTGCCTTGAGATATATCTTAGACTTGATGTCAACTCAGATCTTCCTGGATTCAAGTCTTGCATTCTAACCACTCTATCACCTACTCATCTTCTAGAAAAGGCACCTCAAACTACATTCCTATGTCCCTGCATACCTTCCCTATCCATTTCTGAATTGAAGTCTCCCTCTGGCCATCTCTCCCCAGTATGTGTTGTCTTCCCCTATTAAAATGTAAACTCTCTGAAGGCAGGGACTGTCTGTGGAAATCTCATTTTTAAAACTCCCAGCTAGAGTTTTTATACTTCTTTCCCCTCCAACTAAGGGGAATCCATATGGTCTTTTGGGACTATGGTTACTCTAAATCCATGCTCTGGAGTCTAGTTACACATTTTGCATTTGTCTTCCCAACCCTTAGTACAGTGTCTGGCACATTGTAAGCATTTAATAAATTCTTATTCATTCATTCAGTCATTTAAATTAATGGTCATGGAATGCCTGTCATGTGCCTTGTATTATGCCAGGCTCTCTTCTTAGAGATGCTCTAACTTAAAAAAGAAATGTCTCTAGAGTAAAAGTTGTTTTCCCTTTTATATATTTGACTAGCCAAAGCAGACATCCTCATCCTCCTAGTCCAGGCCACTCAGATGCCACCGACTCGCTGGCATTGGCAGAGGTGTGAGCAATTGACGTCACCAGTAGGAGTCTGAGCAAGAGAAACTCTTTCCTCAGCCCTGGGATGGCTTAGAGCCGAGGATGTCAGTCCTGATGCCATCAGCACTAGCCTGCCTTGAACAAGTAGGTCAGTGTAGAAATGGCCCCAGCCTTGACAGGGAGGTGTAGGCTGCTGGCAGGAAGCCGCTTCTGCTGAATTAAAACCATCAGAGTTGATCAAAGGAAGTCCCCGGCAGGCTGGCGGTCGGGCCTGATCCTAATCTCAGTCCTCCCTGCCTCACACATCACTGAACATGAGTCACACCGAGCCCAGCCGACATGCTGTTTGGATTAGGCATTTACAGGCAGAGTTTGCCAAAGCTGCCTTTGACAACATTTTGCTGTACAAAGCCCGCCTGCAAGCAAGCAGAGAGGGTAATGGGTGTTAGATGTAGCTGCCAACATCTATGGAAGACACCTGGGACCAAAAGCTCTCCTGCAGAATTGTGGGCTCACTGTTTGGGGTCCATTAGGTAATCACATAGCTTGATGAATGACATGAAGAATAAACTCCCTGCTCACCAGTGCTCTGTAGCTAAGGGAAAACATTTGCCCCCTGTCTTGCCAGTTCTCCCATTAAGATTGCCTGCTAGTAGACACACTGATGTTCTGACGTGCTTTTCACCAAACGAGTCAGCTTGTGTCGAAAGCAGTATGGAACAATTCTATTGAAAGAGCACTTATGAAGCAACTACTTAATAAGCACCTGGAGATGCTTACTTTCCACTTGGAGGCAACATGTACATAGAAAGTACCAAGTAAATATAAAGTATTTTCTGGGACTTGGAGGAATAATCGGGTGTATCAGAAAAGGCAGTAGAAAGGCTCTAGGAAACAGAGCCAAGGAAGAGTTGGGCTAAAGCAGAGGGAAGTGAGAAACATGGGTCTTTCCCTAGGAATCAAACTGGAAATGAGGGCCTCCCCCTGTCTCAATCTACCAATCTACAACCATTAAGTGCCTGCTAGGTACCATGTGCATTGCCAGGCACTGGGAGCCATACCTAGTTAGGGTGGTGCCATTAAGACATTCTTCAGTGAAAAGGATTTCATAACAGCTGCTTTTCTACAGGTGGAAATTTCCCTCAAGAAACAGAATACTACAAAAAAATAATAATAATACTTGTGATTAGAAATAGCTTTTATCTTGGATTTTTATCTATTTATTATTTTATAAGACTATTATTTGTTAAAGCACAAGGCCAGAACCAGTTAAGAATTTCTGGTCAATTCAGTGCCCAGGAGTAGAAATAACCTTGGAGCTTTTTTGGTCTGTCTTAGGGAACAGCATCAAAAAACCCTTTGTTAGATGATTCTGCCAAGTTTTGCTTCTGTTCAGGGTAACTTGGGAAGAAACTGCTCCTTTTATTTTATAAGCCAGGGAAGCTTGGCTTGTAATCTCTGTTAGGATTCACTTTCAAGAATTTTAGACTTAGATTTAGAAAACCTTCCAAAGGGGAGGCATTGGTCTGACATCCAAAAGAAATATTACCATTCGTTTTTTGATGCCACCAAAGACTCTGGACCAGAAATGGTTATCAAGCTTATATTGCTTCAGTAACTACAAATGAAGAATTATTTTTCCAGGTTTTTATGATTCTTTCCTGATAACTATAATTCCTATGAGTATTGTTGACAAAAGAGGCAAATATCCTATTTGCTCAAAAAATTTCTATCTCACTTCCCCCAGTTTTTTACTTCTTGTAATTGATTTTTGCTTTAAGATGGGAGTCAGGAGAGGAATAGGGAAAGCATACAAAGACATTTAGCCCTTGTGTTCCTTGATTTAAAATTTCTCCTTGGTTTTAGCCTGGATCATCGAGTCATTGATTCAATACTCAAAGGGACCTCTGAGGTCCCTTATTTTGCAGATGAGAAAACAAGTTCCAAGGAGATTGTGACTTGTTGAAGATCTCACAAGTAACAAAAGATTACTATGGTGCAGTGGAATGCCTCAAAAGTCTTAAGATTTTGAGGACATGACATAGGTAGCCTCTTAATAAGAGGAATTGGATTCAAATTCTGCTTTTGATATTAACTGCATCTATGACTGTGAGCAAATCATTTAGCTTTCATAGGCCTCAATTTCCTCATCTATGAAATGAGTATGGAAAAGATGGCTTGGGATTCAATTTGAGATCTATGATTTTTTGATCTATTCCCTGTGACATTTGAGTCCTGTTCCTCTGAGTTCACAATATGAAAACTGGGGAATCCCTGATGTGGAAACACTCTCCAGTGTTATAGATTAGCAACTCACCTGTAATTTATATTCTAGGAGAGTGGTAGAAGTCACTGAGAAAGTGTGTTTTACCCATGATTGCAGAGCTTATATGGCTCATAGGTAGTTTTTGAACTCAGGTTCCTTTCATTTTAAGGTTGGTCCTCACTAGCTTCTAAACCATGTTTTTCCCTTGTATTCTTCATCTATCTTTGAAATTTTCATTCCTATTTATTTAACTGAGTCATCCTACAATCAGTGACAAAGTTCAATTATATTAAACAAACATTTATTAAGTAAATAAAGTCTTTAACGGCTCTGGAATTCTTTGATTCTATGACTTGTAAGCAGTACAAATCATTGTTATAAAACCTGTGACATCTATTGATTTTTCATTTTTTCTTTTAACAAAACTTTCTTTTGATATATCATGATCAACATGACACAGGTGAAAGTTGGTACTAGTTTCACAGGTTATCCAGTATAAACATTTCCTCTAGTTTCTGGGTTGGTCTGGAGCCAAGAGAAGTCAGACATCTCTCAAAGCAACCTGACATAGACATTCTTTGCACAAAGATTACAGATAGGATTTTGTAATGCTCTAAGAAAAATGGAAGAGAGCATATTGTGGCTCCACTCTTCTAGGAAGCCAGCTATTTGAATAAAGAAGGAATTGGTATTATAATGAAAACTGGGCAGAAAAAGAATATCAAACTAAATAAAAGAGTGCTGATGAGGGAAGTCCAGAGAATAAGAGTTGGAGTCAAGTAAGCAAATAAAGGATATGGACATCATTTTTTTCCTTGTTGAGAACTAAATTTGCATGTCTAGGGCTATAATCTATGGGAAACTCATATATTGTGCCTGCCAGTACTTTGTAATCATTGACATCTATACTGGTGGTAGGGACTAGATAAGAAATAAATCAAAGATGATTGCAGGATTATAAGACTAGTCCCAGGAGGTCAGGTCATAGACCAGAAATTTCATCTGAGTGACCATGAACTTTCTGTGTCTTTGTCTCTGTTTCTCTCTACCTCTCTCTGTCTCTGTTTCTGTTTGTTTCTCTCTGTCTCTGTCTCTCTCTCTCTCTGTGTCACACACACACACACAAACATACACACACACACACAAACCCCTCTTAACCATTTTTGAAACATTAAGCCTATTAGCTATGTCTTTCCAAAGTTATATCTGTGTAGTCATAAACCATTATGTAAAAATTAAGGTCACCTTAGTGCATTGTATCCAGGAATCATGGCCCTCAGTTTGGAGGGAAAAGGGTGACAAGTAAGTACTAAATAAACCTAAAGTCCAAGATGAAGATTTTACTATATCTCTCTGACTTTTTCTCATGAATGACTAAAGGATCATAGGATTGGAAAGGACTTTAGAAATCATTTAATACAATCCCTTCATTTTACAAATAAGGAAAAAATGAATCAGAGGCCTAGAGTGAATCCTTTTCTTCCCCCAACACATACAACACACAAATGGGTGAGGAGCAAGGGTCAATTATATTCTTTTTTTTATATAAATGGTTTTGTGATAAATGTACTTCAGCATTATTTTGTAGAGTATACTATGTTTCTATCCTGACAGTGTAATTCTAAGTAATGGGTGTGAGGTAGGGAAAAAACCCCAATAGAATTCTAAGAAGCAAGCAATGGATTTTTAATCTCCCTGAATATCCAGGGGGGATGGAAGAGAAAAGAGTCAGGTTCTAACAAGTCTTTTTTTATTTTATGACTGCTTCTGGACTTCAGGTATTTTATAGAGCCTGCTTGGTTGGTTAAGTTGTTTTAAAAAAGCAGAAACCAAATGGCAGTTGTCTTGGTGCTAGAAGATTTCTTTTTCCTTGAAAAACTGAGGCTTTCATAGGAATTAGAGCTAGAAGAGACCTTTGATATCATCTAATACAACTGCCTTTTTCTATAGTTAAGGACACTGAGAGCCCAGGAGATAAAATAGCTTGCCTAATATGTCATACAGGTAGTAAATAGTGGAAGTTGGATGTGAACCCAGGTCTCCTGGCTCTTTCCACTACACCACTCCATCTCCAAGAGGTCTCAAGCAGAAAGGTCACTCTGCTCCAGTTTGCTACCTGATTTAACCCTAGTCTCAGCATAAATGCTGGTTCATGGTGCTTCCATCTTAAAGGATTTTATTTCACAGAGATAGTCTTTGGTAACTTGCTGCCTGAGAGAGGAAAGTTCAGGGAGATATCATTGCCACAGTTAAGATAGCAGCATTTCCAAAGAATGCAAAAATGTTTAAATAATAATAAAATAATAATAATGATAATGAACTTTCCTGTGTTTGAATGTGGAAGCTGCTTACCCCAACTCTGCATACTCCAGGCAACTTCTGGGGAGAGGTTTGAGAGGGACCATCTTGGAAATGTTGTCTGACTTCTCTCTTATGTTTCTGTTACTCCATATTGAAAAGTCCCTTTTCACAGTTCAAATCAATCATTTCAGATCATCTGGGCATTTAATTTAGTTCATATGCTGAATATGAAGTGTCTAGAATTCTGTGTATCCCAGTGGGGAAAGCTCAAATCAGCTTAAATTCTTAGTCTTGCATTGTGACTCCCATTATGATGGGGTTATGTTGCTGAAACTTTCTGTAGGTCACTCTGTGGAGATTGCTTGGTGGTTCTTAGTCAGCATAGGACTTCCTGCTCTTTCCTACTCCAAAGCTTCTGGGAGGCAATGTGGGAAGTTCCTTCTCTTTCAACCTTTTCAGTGATGGTGAAAGTTTCTTTCCCAGTGACAGACATTTAGTGCCTCTGAGAGGGAATCTCTAAGAGAAATGAATGAAACTCCTTATTGATTCACTTTCTTGCCCCTGTTTCTGGAGAACTCTTTAATAAAGAAAGAATGTGGCAGTGATATAACCAGACTAAGCTCCTGCTTGGTGTTCAAATATCATATTTTCATTTTCGTTCCCAGAAGTGGTTCAGTAACCTAATGTTTGGTCTCAAAAGACTGGAATCAACTGACCAGTTTATTTTATGACTTTGTTTCCTGGCTTCTCAGGATTTATCCAGAGAATTCATCATTAAAAATGTATAAAGAGGGGGCAGCTAGGTGCCACAGTGGATAGATCACTGGGCCTGGAGTCAGGAAGGCCTTAATAATTACCTAGCTGTGTGACCTTGAGCAAGTCACTTAATGTCATTGCCTTAAATAAATCAATGAAATGCATAAAGAGTTTTATTTCTCTTGCTGAAAAATAGTGAGAAAAAGAATAGCATGGCAGCATGAGGACTTGTTTGTCTTGAATCATTTTGGATGAACCAGAACTACAAAGAGTTGAAAAGGAAGAGGTCATTTAAAAGGTATCATAGGGCTCCAGGTTACTTTTGCATCCTTCTGCCAGTTTCTTCTGCCAGTCAACTTTTTGAGATATGTGTGTGTGTGTGTGTGTATGTGTGTGTGTGTGTTTGCAGACCATATCCATGACTTCCTATCCTATACAACTCCTGTCTATTTTTCCTCCCATCAATTTACTACAGGGGTCTACTCAATGAGTTTGATTTATATTTAAGATCACTTTATAGTACATCTTCATTTATGAATACTTTCTTCCTGTCTCTTGCCCCTTATAAGAAAGAAAAAAAAGAAGGAAAATTCAGTTCAGCAAAAATAACCAGCATATCTATCATGTCTGACAATTTGATATTCAACATTTATATCCTTCCACCTCTGTAAAGAAAGATGGGAAGTACATTTTCTCAACTCTCTTCTAAGGCCTTTCTTTTTTCATTGTTGTATATATAATTTTTTCCTTTCTTATTTCATTGTTGTATATATTATTTCCTAATTCTGTTTAATTTTCAGTTCATATGAATCTTACCTTACTTCATGCTTGTCATTTCTTGTGGCACAGAAACATTCCATCCCATTTGTGAGAGTGTAGTCAATAAAGCAAGTCAAAATTTTCCATCCTAAGTAAAAGGCTAATTGCTAACTTAACTGGGTGGGAACTTTTCTTGATTGGATTAAACCAATCAAAGTCACTCTAAGAAGGAAAAGGCCTTGATTGATTTAGAAGTCTGACCAAGCTTCTGGGTGAATTTGAATGATGTTACACTAGAAGAGTGTTTAGACAGACTGAGAAAACTTGATCCTGATCTAGGGGTTATCTAAAAATATCAAGTAAGATTAGAATTGAAGTGCGATTCAAATTCTATTGGGCAGCAAACAAGGAGAGAACTTTTGACTTTGGCCTTAGGCTTCTTCACTCTATTCCCATTGCATCCTTGGCCAAAGGAGCCCCTTGCATGTTTTGAAAGGTCTGAGAGATTTTTGAATTTCCCACTTTTTTATCAGCAGCCTAAATTTTCCCCTAGGAGAGAAGTAGCTGGCAGCTCTGTATGCATTGGGAGCCAAGGACAGACTGTATGCAGACTCGTGGCTCCACAAAAGAAACTCAGATACCTCATGGCTAAGAAAAACTTCCTGAGTACTCCATGCAAAGGAGAAAAAGCAATGAGGGGCTGAGTTTTGCCCACTTTCTTCTGGAGTCTGTATGTACTGGTGGGAAACTATGGCTGGGTGGGTGGGGGGGAGGGAGATGTTTGTGCCCACTGTACCAGCCACACAACCTTAGGGAAGACTCTGTAAAAGATAATTGAGATTGACTGATTAAATTGATTCTTAATTGATAATTGTGGCAGGAAATACACCAGTGGGGACTTACAAACTATAGTTTTAGAGAACCTCTTTCCCTCTTCAGAGTTCTAAAATATATAAAAGTTATATCCTGGGGAAGTGACTTGTGAGTAGGACTTGGGATAGTAATCTCAGAATTTGAGCTACACTTTCATGTATCACAGTTGGTTCAGTTATCTCCCAGAAAATGGAAAACTTCTTTTTTCCAATTCCTTGCTACATAAAAAAATGTTACATGACTATTTATTTTAATATTATGGGACCTTTCTGCTTCTGACTTCCTTGGGCTGCATGCCTAGCAATGGGATCACTGGATCAAAACAGCATGGGCATTTTAGTGACTTGTATTCTATCATAGTGTTTTTGAGCAATTTTTCACCCAGTGCCTTTTTTTCTTTTGATTTCATGAGGATACCAGTGGTAATGAACTATCAGTCAGTAATTCATTGCTCTCACTATGGGGCCAATTCATCTTATTTTTCAATCACCAAAGAATCTGACAACATTCTTTATTCCAGTTTTTTGTAATTCTTTATTTACTGTGTGTCGAAATCTTCTTAACAAAATATGTTCATCTCCATTGACCCCTGGAGAGATATTCAAGAACTTAAATGGGGCAGCTAGGTGGTACAATGAATCAGGAGGACTTGAGTTCAAATCCAACCTCAGACACTTAATTAAAACTTAACTGTGTGACCTTGGACAAGTCACTTAACCCCTTTACCTTGCCCCCCCAAAGAACTTAAATCAATCTAATCTCAGTGATTTAATTGTTCTCTCCAATAGTGTAGATTTCAGCCTTATCTGCACCTATTTCAAAAATATAAAATAGCCAATCTATTAGATCAAGTAGAGATCTTAAGTCAATCTCAGAAAATGGAGTATGTCTAACTGTAAAGGAACTACCAAAGACAAAAATTATCAAACTTTTAAAGGATAATTAGTACTCATACTTCACAAATTAATGCTTTAAAATTGAGAAAGAAAGCAACCTACCAGAATTCTTTTATAAAGCAAATATAGTCCTAATACCTAATAGGGAAAGATAATACCTAAACCAGGAAAAGATAAAATATAGAAAGAAAACTATAGGCAATGTCATTAATGAATATTGAATTAAAAATTTTAAAACAAATCCTGTCAAACAGGGAGCAATGAAGTTATTCATTACAACTAAGTGGAATTTATAACAAGGATGCAAGGATGGTCCAATATTAAGAAAACAATCAACATTATTAGCTATAATAAAAAATCAAAGTATCCCAAAACCACATAAACATATCAATAGATGCTGAAAAAGCTTTTGGTAAAGTAATACACTCTTTTATTCTAAAATTCCTTCATGAACTGATGCTGAGTGAGATGAGCAAAACCAGAAAAACATTGTACATCCTAACAGCAACATGGGGACAATAATCAACCTTGATGGACTTGCTCATTCCATCAGTGCAACAATCAGGGACAATTTGGGGCTGTCTGCAATGGAGAATACCATCTGTATCCAGAGAAACAACTGTGGAGTTTGAATAAAGACCAAGGACTATTACCTTAAATTTAGAAAAAAAAACCTGATATCTTATTGTCTGATCTTGCTATCTCTTATACTTTATGTTTCTTCCTCAAGGATATAATTTCTCTCTCATCACAATCAATTTGGATCAGTGATGATACCAAGGAAACAATGTAAAGACTGACTGTGGGGGGTGGGAGAGGGAAATAAGATTAGGGGAAAAACTGTAAAACTCAAAATAAATAAAATCTTTAATAAAAATAAAATAAAATTCCTGCAAAGGATAGGCATAGAGATCCCATTTTAAAAAAAAATCATAAAATGTATCTATCTAAAACCAAAAGCAAACATCATATTCAATCAGGATTCATTAGAACCTTTTCCAAGAAATAAGGGAGTGAAGTAAGGATACCCACTATTATATGATACAATTCTGGAAATATTTGTAAAAACAAAAAAGACCAAAAAAATTAAATCATAAAAATAGATAAAGAAATAAAACTATCCCAATTTGCTGATGATATGATGGTATAGCTGGAAGATCCTAGGGAATCAGTAAAATACTAATTGGGGCAATAACTTCAGCAAAGTTTCATACTACAAAATAAATTCTCAAAAACCAACATTTCTATGAAATAAGAAAACACAAGTCATTATTCTCCTCTATTCTCTTCCACACCCCCTCAATAAATTCCATTGTCTCCCTATCACCTACAGGATCAAGTATAAAATCCCATTTGTCTTCTAAAGATTTTTATAACCTGACTCAGTAACACTGGTTTCCTGGATGTTCTTTTTTGTTTTTGCTTTTTTAGGTTTTTGCAAGGCAATGGTTTAAGTGACTTGCCCAAGGTCACACAACTAGGTAATTAATAAGTGTCTGAGGCTAGATTTGAACTCAGGTCCTCCTGATTCCAGGACCGGTACTCTATTCACTGTGCCACCTAGCTGCCACCCTGTTCCCCCTCCCTATCTCCCCCCTTCTTTGAACAAAGAATATTTATACTGATTATCCCCTATGCCTGAAATACTTTCCTCCTGAAATCCTTCAATTTTTATCTATTTTCCCACCTACTTCAAGAAGCCTGTCCCATTCTAACTTGCTCTTAATGTCTTCCCTCTACTACCCTCAATTTATCTTGTCTAAATTCTGTGGGTACATAGTTGTTTGTCCATTATCTTCCCCATTAGACTGTGAGCTCCTTGCAAACAGGGACTATTTTTTTTTGTTTGCCTTTTTTTACATTCCCAGTGCTTAGCATAAAATGATAGATGTTTCAATTTGTCTTCATTATATTACAGTCTCATGAGCAGATAGAAGCAAGGACACTAGGCAGATTCCCTCAAATTCATAAAAAGACATAGATTCAAGGCTTTCAGTGAAGAAATCCATCTACCAATGCAAGTCAGCTCTTTCTCTCTCCAATTTATTCTTAGAATTACCTAGAGCACTGATATGTTAAGTGAGAATCAAAGTTGGAGGTTCAAAGATGATCACATACCATTAATGATGCCAACAAGTGAACTGGCAGCATTATTCCCATGAATGGTCAGATAGCTTCTAGGAAACCAAAATCTTTTGGTTCTAGGGAATGTGATTGCAAAGTTAAATAAAATAGACCATTGTGAAACACTATAATTGATAATATGTCACTCAGCACAAATGGAATTGTAATTCCATACACAAGATGTACCTACTGACAAAGACTTGTTGCCAAATATTGGATGTACCTACTGACAAAGGTGCAGTTACCAGTTGTGGAACTTTGACTGAATGTCAAAATACCTAAGTCCAACATTACTGTAAAGCCATGGTGCCTTGATGATATGGGAAAGCCAAGGTCTATCCATCGTGTCCAGATCAACACCAGAAGTCTTCTTTCCTATATTATTAGGCCACTGGTTAAGATGGTTCTGGAAGAGGCAGTGAGAAGAATGTCTTTGCACAACACTCCCCTCATTTTAATCACCATAATGTTTATGTCATGTCATCATTCATTTGATGTCATGGTCTTCTTTGATTACAAAGGACTTGCTCAGAGTCAGTAGGACTTGAACTTAGGTCTTATTGACAGAAAATACAGCTTTCTCTAGTCACTATTCCATGCTGCTTTTCCAAAAAAGGTAAAAAATAAATTCTGTCTTGCCAGCCTTCAAGTCAAAGTTTGACTTGAAATAGTAAATGATGAAGGAATAGGTTTCTCTTCTATTCTATTCTAAGTGGGATCTACTGAGGAAGTCAAATAGTTAAGATTTAGGTCCAAAAGGAAGAACAACAATAATAATAGCTAACAGTTATATAGCATTTTAAAGTTTGCAAAGCACTTTCCTTACAACAAGGATGAGGAACCTTTTTTCTGCCTGGGGCCATTTGGATATTTATAACATCATTGGAGGACCATACAAAATTATCAACTTAAAAATTAGTCTGCTATATTTGGTCAAACATTTAATTAATTCACCCCTAAAAAGCTCCTAGACTTATTGAATTTTGAATCCTGCCTCTGGTTGCATCAGACCAAATGATTTCATGGACCTTATACTGCCCACAGACCAGATGTTCCTCTCCCCTGCCTTACAATAACCCTAGGAAGTAGGTGCTATTATTATCATCATCACCATTTTACATATGAGGAAACTGATCTGAAAAAGGCTGAGTGATTTGCCTAGGTCTCACAGCTACTAATATCTGAGGCAGCATTCAAAGACAGGTCTTTTTGAAATCTAATCCAACTTTATCCTCTACCAATCTGCTTGTCAATAAGATTTATTAACTGGAGTATTGCCTACATTTCAGTTTATCAAGTGTAGTCATTTGTTTTAAGTAAGATTTTCTGCCTTGGATAAAGACATTAGTGTCTTTGAAGAAATGAACTGGGCATTTGAATTCATATATCTTGCATTTATCAATAATAATCAAAACTGCTGGAGTATTGCCCAAGACAAAGATTCCCCAAATCACTGGGGTATTCTTACTCTAGGTAGAGAAACCAGGAGCAAACAGCTGATACACTTCAGGTAGGCAGCAGGAGACCAAATTGAATATTATTTTCTCACTCAATGGTTTTAAAAGCCTTTACTATAAAAACTTTACATGTGTAGATTCATTAGCAAACTGGATCAGTGTAAACTCTCATGAAAATTGCTCCATTGCAAAGATGACGCAAAGGTAGGAGACTTAACACAAACACTTCCAGTGCAGCAGCTATCCTAGATGCCTCCCACTTTTTTCCTCCTCCTCTCCAAAACTTCTTCCTCCTTCACCCCTAAGCAAATAGCACTCTTATCTACACATTCACCACTCCCCTAATAATGGTTGGTCTTTGCCATACCCAAACCGCTTATACACCTGCAGCTTTATAACTTCTTGGCACATTTCAATGCCTCAGTGGAAATTCTGGCATAACCAACCTCACCTTTTATTAACTGCTCCCTTCTGTCCAGACCTGCAAAGGGAACTTCCCATATGTGCTATGAACAACACTATTTGCTTGCCTTACCAACTCCCAGGATGGTGATGTTCCAGTCTCTTGATAGTATCACAAAATGAAAGGGAACTCAGAGGCCTCTATACATGGGCAGACAGATTTTACTTGGAGACTACCATGAGTCAACCCCACTATCTCTTCCTACTTTTGGATCAATCTTAATTGTTGGGAATTTTTCTTCCATTATGCATTATCAACCCTTTTGCTTTTCTTCCCCCTGGGGAATGTCTGCCTTACCTTTCTTCCTGCCCCAGGAAAGACACAACTAGTTACTTATAAGGGTTCTTCTTTGCTTCAAGAGTTTGCCTTCTTTTGGGATGGTCTCTGATGGTCTTTGCCATCAGCTTCTGGTTCTTCAGCATATGCTTCCCTTCCCTTCCTTTTCTTTTTCCTTCATATACAAACACATATATACATATATTTATACATATGCATATATGCATACACACAAAGATAGGCACATATATCTATTGTCAAACATCACCTCCCTCCATCCCTCTCAATCCAGTTCATCTCCACCCTTCTCAACTCTAGTTCATCATCTGCAGTTTTGCTCAGAGTAGAAGTTCCCCTGCCACCTCAAACTCAACATATCCAAAGCTGAACTCATCACCTTCTTCTCATTCCTGCCCTTTCTTTCAACTTCTCTATTTCTTTTGACACCACCAGTTTTCAAGTCACCCAGACTTGATACCTCCAAGTCATATTTAGCTCCTTTTCCTCACTCCCCAAATTTAGTCATTGTCTGCATTCACTGCTTCTGCTTTCTTATCACCCACTCATTTCTCAATCCTCTGCAATTTGGTTCTGATCCTGCACCTCTACTATCTCCAAAGTCATAAGTGATTGCCAAATTCAATAGTCTCTTTTGCATCCTCATCTTCCTTGACCTTCCTATAGCTTTTCTACACTATTCATTGCCTCCTCTTCAGCTTTTTGCTACCACTCTCTTGAGTTCTCTTATATAAATTGCTCCTAATAGCAGATAGAGTGCTCAGCTTGAAATCCTGATGGCTCTAGTTCAAATCTGACCTCAGCTACTTACTAGTTGTATGACCCTGGGCCAAGTTGCTTAGTCTCAGTTTGCCTCAGTTTTCACATTTGGAGAATGTGGATAATACTAGCACTTATGTAGCAGTGTTATTGTTAGGATCAAATGAGGAAAATAATTGTAAAAAAACATTTAGAACAGAACTTGTCACATGATAGATACTATATAATTATTCTTATTATGGATTTTTTAATTAATTTAATTAATTAATTTTAATTAATTTAAAACAGTGTCCAGTTTCCCCTTCAAGGTTTTTCTTCACTCAGTCACCAAAATGATCTTAAGACGTAGGCATGACCACTGATGCCTCATTCAATAAGTTAATTCAGAAAGTGAGCATTTGGAAATAACGAGAGATTATGTGGATAGGTAGATTAGTATATGGAAGAGAATAGTTGACTTATGAATAGAAGAGGGTAGACTATTCTTTTGGTAACTTGAATAACTTTGGTAACTTGGTAACCTGAATACCCAGCATTGTACCTTACACATATTAAAATACTTAATAAATGTTTTGTTGAGTTGAAATGAAGAAATTATAACTGGAAGAAGTTTCAGGAGAGAAGACTAACTAGGGAATGAAAAATTGTAGTGGACTAATGCCTTTGATTCAATTTGACAAGCAATTATTAAGTGCCTTCTATGTTCAAGGAACTATCCTAAGCCCCTGGGACACAAAGAAAAAAGATGAAGGAACTTGCTTTCTCCTGAGAGGACATGGTTACAAAGATAAGTCAATACAAAGGGAAGGGGAAAGAGAAGTGATGGGATAATCATTTATATGGAGGTTATTATGTGCTGGGCCACCAGTTAATACAAATATTATCAGGCTACAACTGGGAGGGAGTGCTATTATTATCCTCATTTTACAGATGAGGAAACTGAGGCAAATAAGGGTTGAGTGATTTGTCCAGGGTTTGCACAGCTAGTAAGTATCAAACTAAATGTTAAGTAATTTAAAAATAATTTCAAGTGGGAGAAAACACTGGGAGGAATTAGGAAAGACCTTAAATGTAGAACCTAAATTATTGCTTGGAGGAAGTTTGGAATTCTAAGACATGGAGGTTGAAGGAGTGTGTTCTAGGCATAGGGGATCACCTGGCAAAGATATGGAAGTGGGAGATAGAATTTCATGGACAGGAAACATCTGGTAACCAAATTTCCCTGGAGCAGAGAGAGTGTGAAGGAGAATAACATGAAATAATATAGAAAATGTGAATAGCAGTTATATTGTGGAGAGTTTTAGGTGATAGGTTGAGGACTGAGTATTTCATCCTAGAGGCAACAGGGATCCACTAGAAATTTTTGTATAGGAAAGTGATATGATCAGATATGTGTTTTAGGAATATTAATTTGGCATCTATGGATTGGGAGTAGGAGAGATTTGAAAGAGGGAGTTAAATTAGAGTTTGTCAATCAGTCAACACTTAAGAAGCATCTACTTAATGCAGATAGATGCAGCTAGGTGACTTGGGACAGAGTTCTGAGCCCGGAGTCAGAAAGAACTGAGTTTGGGGGCGGCTAGGATAGAGCACCGGCCCTGGAGTCAGGAGTACCTGAGTTCAAATCTGGCATCAGACACACAATAATTACCTAGCTGTGTGGCCTTGGGCAAGCCACTTAACCCCATTGCCTTGCAAAAAACTAAAAAAAAAAACTGAGTTCAAATCTTTTCTCAAACAGGCATTATCTGTCAAATCACTTAACCTCTGTTTGCCCCAGTTACTCATTTGTAAAATGATCTGGTGAAGGAAATGGCAAACCACTCCAAGAAAATCTAATATGATTGACACAACATAGGAAAAACTATATTGGAAGAGGAATATAGTAAGGAGGATAAGGTTGGAGATTGGTTTCAAAGTACACAGGAATCTATTCTTGATTCTGTGAGTGATAAGATAAAGGTCAGTGAGTGATATTTTTTTATTATACCTACTCTAAGCTATAAACACTTATCTTATGAACATCCTTTAGTAGTATGTGGTTGCAAAATATTTCCTTTTCTTCTCATGCCAGGGCAACTCCATGTCTCTTCTTTCTCTCCACCTCCCAGCAATAGAAACATCCTGAGACAATGATGCCAATTAGTGGCACTAACGAAAATAAAACAAAGCAAAGCAGAGTCATCCCTCCCAGCTTCTTCCTTCTGATGACTTCCTTCATCATCATTCACAACTCAGGTGATCTTTTTGTATTTTTATTTTTTTAGGTTTTTGCAAAGCAAATGGGATTAAGTGACTTGCCCAAGGTCACACAGCTAGGTAATTATTAAGTGTTTGAGGTCAGATTTGAACTCAGGTACTCCTGACTCCAGGGCTGGTGCTCTATCCTCTGCACCACCTAGCTGCCCCTGATCTTTTTTTTTTTTTAACATGTATGCAAGGATATTTTTTAAAAATCTCCTTTCCCTCTATCTCTTCTCCATTCCATTTCTTTCCCAGATTCATTAGGAATATAATTTTCTCTTTCATTCTTTCTTCTCTATTCCTTTTTTTGAGTTTCCTCTGCCATGACCTTAACTATAGGTAGTAAAAAAGAGCATTAGCCTTGAGAATACAAAGACCTAGACCCTAAACTAAGGTTTGGCATTAACTATATTAACTACCTGAGGAGACCAGGGAAATCATTTAACTTTTTTAGATCTCAGTTTCTTCATCTGTAAAATTTAAATGATTGTAACTTTCCAGTTCTAAATTAATAACTGTTTGTCTGGCAAACATAAAAAATGTCAGTGATAGAACTTTATCAAAGGAAGGAAAACAGTAAGTTTTTTCTTCTTTGTTTCAAAGATTGTGCTTTATTGATATTTTCATTATTTATTGACAGATACAACAGGACCAACTAAACTCACAAGTCACTCATAAAGTATGTTTCTTTCCAAAATATAGACAAAATAGTTTAAAAGTGGTATGATGACTGACTAAATTCCTGGAGTTAAAAGAAGTTTTCTTAAAAAGAAATTATGTGGTCTCTAATTTAATTGCTATTTGATGTTGTATTCATTTATACAAATGTAGATATTGTAGGTATGGTTCTTTTGGCTTTGCTTCACTCTGAATCACACCATTAAAGTTTTCCCACATTTCTTTCAATTCTTCATCTTTTTTTTATTCCTTACAGTAATTTCTCATGGCTCTTTGGTAAATTGAGCTCAGGAGTTGGATTGCTTGTTCAAAGATACTGAACAATTTTTTCTAACTTTTCTTCCATAATTCCAAATGGGAAGATCTACACATTTTGATGGATAATTAGGCATGTTCCATTAATCCCTAAATCCTTTGAAAGTACATAGAAGCCTTCAGAATCTACACAAATAACTTCCCTACCTCTTCCAATTGAACTTGTTTTTATTAAAGCACAAATATTCAGAGGAAAATTATCCATATCTTTCTCCACTTAATTGATTTTGTTTTTGTGTTAATTACTATTATCAAATCAGCAAAAACTTTGTGGAAGCACTGCACTATTTCCCTGTAGAATTGCAATAATCTTCTACTATTCTACATCATAATTAAATTTATAGTATTTCAGTTAAATAAGATTTTGGAGTTTGGCCTGGGAAATTAGTCATCATTTATAACAGGGTTTCTACGGGAAACATGTGTTTCACGTGACAAACAACTAACATATAAACAAATATTTGAAAGATAAACTATTTGTGAGTGTGCAGCTGAGGGTTATTTCATTTGGATTTTAGACTATTTTAAAAAATCATAGAGCCCAGAATTTGTTTGTGTACTGTTGATAGTGACAAAATAATTGAATGGGTGGTCCTAAATTCAAACTCTTAATTTGATTTAGAGCAACAAGTATTTATTATTTGTCCAAAGGCACTGTTTAGAGGTCAGAGATTTAAACACAAATATGATACAGACCCTTAGCACCTCTGAGGAAACTTATGATCTGTGTTTGTTATTATTATTATATGTGTTTGTTCTGCTGTTTGTTGCCTATATAACTTAAGGTAGGTCACTTTCTGGGCTTCCATTTCCTTATCTATAAAATTAAGGATTTGGACTAAATGACCTCTAGGGTGTCTTTCTGTGTTCTTACTGTTGCTGTTCATCCTTCATTTTGAAGAGGATCCATGACATCATGGGATGATTTCTTGAATTGTGTCTGAATCAGATTTAAGTGTGGCAGAGTTGCACAAAGTTGTCAACTTAACTCTCATTTCCAGAGTCATTAAAGTTCAGTGATAAGACAAAAGTCTGGACAATTGGTGGTGGCCCTGGATGCAGCGGATGACCTTGGCATTTTCAATATCTAACTAAGCTTTAAACACTCCAGAGTTCTTATTTCATCTGTTTTCATGGTGTTTGGAACAAATTGTTTAGGGAGAAGTCTTCACAAGTTTGGGATAGACATTCCCCCTAACACTGATTGGTTTGAGACCTGTGTATTATCCTTAACTTAGCCCATATACAGGGTGTGGCCACTGCACATGCTACAACTTCTTGGAGCCACAAGTGAGTTAGGTAAAAGGTGAACTATTATTTGAGGAAGACTGTAATAAACACAAAGTACAGGCAAAGTATTATGAGAAATCCAAGGAAGGAAGCATTGATACCATTTAGGGGAAGTTATCTTTTTTATTTTCAAATAGTATTTTTATTTTAATTTTCAAATAATATTTTATTTTTCCTTAATTATATGCCGAGACAATTATTATCATTTAATTTAAAGTAGATTTTGAGTTCTAGATTTTTTCTCCTCCTTTCCTCTCCTTGTCTTTTACTAAAATGGAAAGCAATTTGATTTATTTTATATAGTACAGTTATGTAAAACATATTTTCATATTAGTCACAGTTGTGAAAGAAGAAATAGATCAAAAGGGAAAAAACCCCATGAAAAAATGAAGTGAAAAAGGTATGGTTTGATCTATATTCAGAGTCTGTCAGTTCTTTATCTTGATGTGAATAGCATTTTCCATCCACTTGTTGTGGATCTTTGTGTTGCTAAGAAGAGCTAAGTCATTCATAGTTGATCATTATATAATGTTGCTGGTATTATGTACAATGATTTTCTATTTCTGTTCTTTTTACTTTCCATCAGTTCATAGAAGTCTTTCCAGATTTTTCTGAAATCTGTAAGCTCATCATTTCTTATTGCACAATAAAATTGTTTTATATTTTATACCATATTCCCCAACTGATGGGCAAGAAGATTATCTTGTAAGATTTCTTAGGGGGAGATGGTTCCTCATTTGGACTTTGAAATAAAAAAAATTTTTAAAAATGAAAGTGGCATTCAGAGCTCTATCAAGACTATTGCCATGTATGGCAAATGCATGGAAAAGGGAAAGGAGTGGAAAATAATTAAAATTGTTTGAAATTTGGAATATATAAAGGAGAGTAGCATGAGATGAAGTTGGAAAGGTAGGTAAGGGACCTTGGACACCATGTAGAGCTTGCTGAGTCAGTCATTTTCATTTAGATCCAGCTCTTTACAAACCCATGGAGTTTTCTTAGAAAAAATACTGTAGTAATTTGCCATTTTCTTCTCCCACTCATTTGACAGAGGAGGAATGAGTGATTTGCTCAGGGTCACACAACTAGTGTCTGAGGCCATATTTAAACTCAGAAAGATGAATCTTTCTAATTCCAGACCCAGAACTCTATACATTGTGCTATCTAGTTACCCCAAGGAGAACCACTGAAGGTGGTTTTTTTTTGTTGTTGTTTTTGATAGGAATGAAATGATATCATGATAGTGAGCTAGGAAGTTTACTTAAGTAGCTGTGTAAAGGCAGTTAGGTGGCACAGTGGATAGAATATTGACCTTGGAGTCAGGAAGATGAGAGTTTGAATTCAACTTTAGACACTTGCCACTTACTAGTGTACTTGAGCAAGACACTTAACCCTGATTGCCTCCTATCCAGGGTCATCTCTAGTCATCCTGATTCATATCTGGCCATTGGAAGATGTAAGGAAGGATCTACTCTCCTGAGGGGGTGGTCTGGCCTTACCAAAGTGAAGATAGCTGCATCCAGTTACTGCTTAGTCAATAAAGAGCAAGCTGGGGGGGGGGGGGCAGCTTTGTCAATGGCAGCATTAGCTTCTGGAGCTTTTGCCCCATGAACAGTGCAGGATTGGGTGGTTGATCAGGGGGAAGACGATATGAGCCCCAGGCACATCCAGATAGGGTTCCTTGCTGTGGCTGCAGACAAAGAGTAGAGAACCTAGCTGGTGAGTGTAATTATAGAGGGACAGGGGTCCTTCTGGTTATGGTCACTCACAGGAGAGCATAGTCCCTAGTTTTGGTTTCAGGGTAGAGGGGTGAGCTGACAATACAGCTGCCTGAGACAACTTAGGGAACAAGAGTGTTTAAGGTGGCAGTAGTGCTGGGGACCAAAGTTGCTGCTTAGGAACAGAGGAGTACCTAAAGTCACTTATAGACTAAGGCATGAGCCAGACGACTGGTGACCACACCTAGCCTTATATTAGACTATAGAACACTGGAAGAAGCAAGAGGTCAAAGGCCCTCAGATAGAACTCAGAAAACAATAGCACAAAGAATTTGAAGCCTGAGGCATTATTTGCTATATCCCACCCTGGGAGCAGAGACTGACTTTAACATGAAGTTAACAGACAAGAAATAGATCATTAAAAATGAGTAAAAAAAAAGAGAAAGAACTTGACCATAGGAGAGTTACTATGGAGATTGAGAACATCAGGGTTAAAACTTAGAAGATGACAAAAAACTTTTTGTAAAACTTCAAAGAAAAATGTAAAATTATCACGAGCCCAAAAAGAGTCCTGGAAGAGCTTTAAAAGCATTTTAAAAATCAAATAAGAGAGAGAGATTGTGGAAAAATTGGGGAAAAAAATAAAAGTAATGCAAGAAAAATAAAAAAATAATGAAAGGAAAGTAAACTGGAAAAGAATATCCAACAACTTACCAAAGGAAATAACTACTTAAAAATGGACAAGGGGAAACTAATTATTTCATAAGACATCAGTAATAATAATAAAACAAAACCAAAAGAATGAAAAATTAGAAGAGAATATGAAACATCTTTTTAGAAAAACAACTGACCTGGAAACCAGATCTAGGAGAAATAATATAAAAATTTTCAGAATACCTGAAAGTTATGCTCACAAAAAGAGTCTAGACACTATACTTCAAGAAATTATTAAGGAAAATTATCCTGAAGTTCAATACACTTCCAAAAAAATCCACTGATTAACACCAGAAATTCTTTGTATCACCCACAAAACCAAGCTAAAAGAGATAGTTCATTTAAAATCAACTCTAGACAATGTAAAATACCTTGAAGTATTCTACCAAGACAAACCTAGAAACTGTATGACCATAAATTATAAAATACTTTTTGGTTGATTCTTGTCCTTTGTTGTCAGAGAAGACCAAAATGATATCATTATATTTGAGACAAATTACAATGAGTTCAACTATGGCTGATCAGACCAATTTGAACTTGGAATAATGCTCTGCCACAGGTAGAGTAGAATTAGTGCTTACTCTAAACTTATATATGTCACATTTCCTTTGAGCTGCTTCAATTCTGCCTTCCTCATAGAGCTCAGCACTCTCATTGATGAGAGCATGCAATGCTGGGTAGTTCTGTGCCAATGTCTCCCATGCTGGGATCACGATAAATTCTAAAGTTCTTCAGAGTGTCCCAGTATCACCTTTTTCTGACTCATATGTGAATGCTTGCCCTTTTATGTTCTCCATAAAATAATCTTTTATGGCAAGCATACTTCTGGCATTCTAACAATGTGGCCAGTCCATTGTAGTTGTACTCTCTGTAGTAATGTTGGAATGCTTAGAGACCAATAAAGTCATTTTTAAATAACTTAATATTAATTGTTTAAGGGGAGGACAAACCACTATAATACAAATGATAATTCTACCTAAATTAATCTACTTATTCAATGCCATCCCAATTAAATTTACCAAAAAAAATTTTAGCTAGAAAAAATAATCAAAAATTCATTTGGAAGAACAAAATATCTAGAATATCAAAGAAATTCATTTTTTAAAATGTCAAGGAATTTCTAGTTGTGTGATCTTGGGTAAGTTACTTAGCCACATTATTTCCCCAAAATAAAAAAAAATTAAAAATGTAAAAGAAGGAGGTCTACAGCTTAAATTATTATCAAAACTAATATTGGCTAAGAAATGGAAGGGTGCATCAATGAAATAGAGTAGATATATAATACACAATAGTAAATGACTATGGAAACCTTGTGTTTGATAAAATAGAAAGATTTAAGCTTTCATGATAAAAATTCACTGTTCAGTAAAAGTTGTTGAGAAAACCAGAAAACAGTCTAACAGAAACTAGATATAGATCAATATTTTATACCATTTCCCAATATAATATCAAAGGATACATAATCTATACATAAGGGGAAGTATAAGTAAATAAGAACAAGAAACATATTACCTAGTAGATTAATGAACAGGAGAAGAATTTATTAATAAGCAAGAGATAGAAAACATGA
The DNA here is from genome assembly GCF_037893015.1 of Macrotis lagotis. Lineage (NCBI taxonomy): Eukaryota > Metazoa > Chordata > Mammalia > Peramelemorphia > Peramelidae > Macrotis > Macrotis lagotis. The sequence goes on along the minus strand of NC_133658.1, from coordinate 92,301,171 downwards.
GATAATAGATAATTTTGGTTAAATTAAATTAAAAGACTTTATACAAATAAAAGCATTGTAGCCAAAATTATAAGAAAAACAGAAAATTGGGAAAAATTCTTATAGACAATTTTTTTGATAAAGGCCTTATATCTCAAATATAGAGAAATCTGTCAAATTTATCAAAATATGAGGCATATTTCAATTGTAAATGATAAAAGGATATGAATAGGCAGTTTCTGGAGGAAGAAATCAATATATAGTCATGTGGAAAAATTAAATTATTATTGATTAGAGAAATACAAATCAAAACAACTTACATTGGCTAAAATGATAGAAGGAGAAAGTTGTAGAAAGGACAAATTTTGAAGAAGATGTGGGAAAATTGGGACTCCGATAGTGTTTGGTGGCATTGTAAACTGGTCCAATCATTTTGGAGAGCAATCTGGGATTATATCCAAAGAGTTATAGAATGATTAGATTTGTTTTCCAGGGTGATCAGGGAAAGAGAAAAAGAATCTATATCTTCTAAAACATTTATAGCATCTTTCTTTGTGGTGGCAAACAACTGGAAATTAAGGAAATGCCCATTAGTTGGGAAATGGCAGAATAAGTTAATATGTATGATTGTGATAGAATATTGATGAGCAGGTTGATTTTAAGAAAGTAGGAAAAGATTTGCATGAAATAATAATGAAAAATTAAAGGAGCAGAACCAAGAGAATTTTGTTTTCAGTAGTATTGTCTGAAGAATAAAGGCAAATAACTAAACTATTCCGAATTATAGGAATATTCAGAACAACTACAAAGGACTTATGAAGGAAGATTCTATCTACCTCCAGAGAAAGTACTGATACATGGTTTATGTAAGGAAAAAGAAGCCTGGAAAATTTAAATGATTTGCCCAAAGACTTACAAGCAAGAAGTCCTTTTACTTCTGTCCTTCAGTGCCCCATTGACTGCATCACGTTACTTGTGTGTGTGAAAGTTAGAAAAGTGTTAGAATATATGACTTATGATGAATTATTGATGATGACATCAGAGAGGTAATGCCATAACAAGCAAGTGAATTGGTTATATTGTATAGTTTCACATATACATATACACATATATACATACATACATACATATATGTGTCAAATGTTGACCTTTTCTAGTGTAGGATAGCATTTCTTTAGTGGGAGGAGTTTATCACCTCACTATAAATTTGAAACAATTCCTTATATATTTTGGATATCTGACTTATTAGAAAAATTTCCTGCAAATTTTCTCTACTTAACTGTTTTACTTCTAATTAAAACTGCATTAATTTTGTTTTTACAAAACCTTTTTAGTTTTGTGTAATCAAAATTATTCATCTCATCATCTCTTTTTGGATCATGAATTCATCTTCTCTAAATAGCTTCAACATTTTCAACATTCAAGCATTTTCTTTTGTTGCTCTAATTTGTTTATTCTATTACCTTTTACATTCACTTATTTTACTATATAGTGTCAGATGTTGATGAGATGCTAGAATATTTTTCAGTTTTCCCAGAAATTTTTGTTGAATAGTGGATTCTTAGTACAGTATTTGGGGCCTTTGGGTTTAACAAATACTAAGAGTTTTTAATGCCTTATATTTGACCAACATTTGTTAAGTTACACAACTGGCTATGTAATGTGTGTACTCCTTTTTGTTCCCATTCAGTAATCAACAGAGTTATAGTATATCTGATTTTTCTAAAATCTTTGGGGGTCTTTAACTTCTTCCTTATTTATAGCTTGACTAGACTGGTCTCAGAACCAGATGGGTTACTTCAAAATCCCCAACTATTATATTTTATTGCCTATTTCAATAAATTTATTAACTTTTACTTTAAGCATTTAGATACTATGCCATTTAGTAATATAGTCAATTGATTCAAGGTTCATAATTTGATGTTTTTAAGCATAATGTAATTTCTCCTGTTTGTCTCTTGGATTTGAACTCAGGTACTCCTGACTCCAGGACCAGTGCTCTATCCACTGAGCCACTTAGTGGCCCCACCTTGCTCATTTTTCTAATTCTCTTTTAGGTGTTATCTTTTCCTCTTGGATTGTAAGCTTCTTGAGGCTAGTTAACTGTTTTCTTTTGCTTGTATTTGTATCTTCAGCACTTAGCTTAGTACTGGCACATATTAAATGCTTGGTGAATTATCTATCTATCTAATCCTATCCTATTCTATTCTTTTATACTTTTCCCATTCTTTTTTGCCCCTTGCCCTACTCTTTAAAAAGAAGAATGGTGAGATATAAAGGGTTCACAGCATTAGTGTTCTATATTTGATGTAGTTTGCCTCCACTCCCTTATCCCTTTTTGACTTCCCCTCACCCTTTCCCAGATCTCAAATCTCCCAATTCTTTCTTTTCCTTTATGTTGCCCTGTGATTAATGTATATACTATGAGGTTAGAATTTGTCTTACTTATAACTTATACCTCCTTGGATGTACTCTATTTTTTATTTCCCTATTTCTACTCGAGTTTTTCCTGTTAATTTTTTGATGTGTTTCTATAGCAAACTCTCTCTCTCTCTCTCTCTCTCTCTCTCTCTCTCTCTCTGTCTCTCTCTGTCTCTCTGTCTCTGTATCTCTCTGCCTCTCTCTCTCTCTCTCTCTCTCTCTCTCTCTCTCTCCCTCCATAGACACTACTTTGTTCAGTTAGTTGAAAATAAGGTTTTTGATGGTCCTTTCCCCAAACCCTTCCTTCTACTCTTTATGAAAATCTTGTAAACTTCTGATGTTCCCAACTTCTGTCATGTTCTGGAAGTCTCCACAGAGTTAGAGCAATGGCATTTCAGACTCTCATCTGGTCTTTGCTCACTATATTAGCACAAAGTTGAAGCTGCAGATCCCACATCTGATCCAAGATGTTACTCCCAAGTCAGAGTGGTACAAGCTCACTCTCAGTTCAAGCTCCCTGATCTGATTGCAGAGGTATATATCCTAGTTCTGAGGGCCTTTCTGGCTAAACCCTCTCTGAAATGCTTGCAGCATTCTTGCTATATATCTCTATAATAACAGGATCTAGAAAAAGACCTCTCCTAGTTTCTCTTTGCATTTCCCTATTACTGCTTGGTTGGTGCTCTTTGACATTTACTAGAGCATTTGGGTAGGGGAACTGAGCTATACCACTTCCTCTCCCTTTGTCATTATGCTACTTCTCCCCAAAGAAAATGAAAAGAAACAGATTATAAAAAGTCAGTTTTCAATTTCATCTGTGGCATAGCACAGTTCATAAAATGTGCTCATAGGGTTTTCTTTCTTATTTCCATATCAAATTCTTTTGGTCCTTGGAGAATTTACTTAACTGCTCAGTGATCAACAATTTAATTGACTCTCTCTTTCTAAACTTCTCTATTTATATCAAAGACAGCATCATCTTTCTGGTCTCCTATATTTGTAACTTTTGAATTATCCTGGATGCTTTTTTTCTCATTACATATATACAATCAAATGCTAAATCTTGCTATTCCTTTCTCTAAATGTCTCACCTATTTGACTCCTTCTCTCTAGACACACAGTTGCTGTCTCAGTTTAGGTCCTTATCACTTCTGGCCTAGATAGTTGCAGCAAACACATTTATTCCAGTTCATTCTTCATGCTGATATCAAAGTAATTTTCTGTAAGCACAGACCTTTAATCACATGTGACTCTCCTATTCAGTCAACTCCAGATCACTTTTTAATCTTTTTAGGATAAAATATAGACTTTTCTGTTTTTTAAATCCTATGCAGTCTATTCTTCCCATCCCATCCCTCACTTCTCTTTCCAGTCATACCGTATATTATTTTCCATCTCACACATTGAACTCTAACCAAACTGATTTTCCCTCCCTCACAAATGAAACTCCATCTTTGTGCTTTGCTTGACAAAGATCTCCCATTGCATCCAGGGCCACCTCTGGTTTCCTGATCTATATCTTGTCAGTGGACCCAGATGACTCTGGAGAAGAGAATGAGAATGGTGACTTTGCACAGCCCTCCTTTATTTAAATCCAATTCACTTGCAAGTCCTTGCATCACCTTTAATTTTGTCATGGTCCTCTTTCAGAACAAAGGACAGACAACAAAGGACAGCTGTCCCCCAAACCTGAAATGCATTCTTTCTTTTACCTCTAGCCCAGAATCTCTGTCTTCCTTTAAGGCATGGCTTAAACACCATCTTTGCACAAAAGGTTTCCTTATCTCTCCAACTGCTAGTCCCTCCCTCCCAAACTATTCTGTATTTAACTATATAATAATACATATATATATATATATATATTTATATATATATTTGTGTATATTTACAGTTATTCACTTTATATTTATGCTGCATCTATTTATATATTATATTTATTGTATTATATTAGAATGTAAGTACCTTGGGAGTAGAGGTTTTTTCATTCTTTGAATGTTATCTAACTCCTAGACAGTAATTAGATCATAGTAGATACTTAATAAATACTTACTGATAGGATGATTTCTTGTTTATAAAAAGAAGCAAACTAGAGCAAAAGGAGAGAACATATCTTTTCTATGAATGAATCAAATAGAAGCAATAAATCAAAGATTTCAGGGGACCTGTGAATTTGAATATAAAAATATACAACACTATTTTCACAAACTAAAATTTACCATTTCATTCAATTATTTAAAAATTTTATATTAAGAAAGGGTCCGTAGAGACTGCCAAAAGTATCTATGACAAAAAAAAAAGTTAAATTACTAAAGACAAAAATAGAAGGGTAATAATGGATTTTAAAAAATCGAGTAAATCATCTCCCAATGACTGGTCATCAAAACTTGGAGTTAACTATTAATATAAAAATCTGTGCAACTCTTGAGACTGGTTTTGAATCAACTTTATAATTACCAGATGTTGCTGCTTTGATCTTATTTCTTGGGCTTTTAGACTCCCATTCTCTAGAGTCTGATCATGACAAAGGCAGAAGGCATTACTGGCATCCCCACCTCATTCCTGTCTTCAGGCTGCTCCAGATCTCTGCCTTCCTGAGCATGCTCCTTGTTACCATACATGTAGGGTTGGATTTCCTGTGGTCCTGGTTACCTCCTTCATACTGCCTCTGGCTTTACTTGTCTTCCTTTCCTTCTTCTGTTATTTGATATCACTCCATCTAGGCACAGATCCCAAAGGATTCTGATGAACTGGCCTTTTCTACATTTGAACACTGTTCCTCCTGACCTGCAGTGTAAGCAGGTTAAAATCTAGCCTCATATACTTACCAGCTATGTGACTCTGGGTAAATCACTTAATTTCTCAGCTTCTTCATCTACACCTAATCTCAACATTTTTTCCATATTCTTATGATTCATTTTGGATACCTGAAGTCACATTAAAGAGCTCTATATGGGCAAAGATGCTTGCCAAAACTTCATCTATAACAATTATGATATATGTTGATGTTAGAATTAGTTAGTTAAGTTTTTCATTGATAGTAGTTAACTTGAGCTTATTCCTATTTTGATGAAACTTAATTTGAATATTTGTCTTTGAGTTAAAATTTCCACTAAACTTTTCCCCTAATATTTATCAATGGATATCTATCAGTCAACAAAACATAATTAACTTTTAGAACTGGGTATTTACCAGAGTTGTATAGTAAGATGAATTGGTATAAACATCCCCCTAAAGAAGGGTTACATTCTCTTACAATTACATAGTGAGTTGAAGAAAAAGTGTGTTTAGTCTCAGAACTTATGTCAAAATGTTAACTTATAGTTTTTGGAAATGCTTTTGTGAAAAGTCCTTTTCTTGAATTTCTTCTTAGGCATGTATAGTTTTCAATTGGGATCTTTCTAACATTCTGAAACTGTGTTTCTTATTTATGTATAGTCAGTCTGTCCTCCACTATCAAGACAAATACTACTGTCTCTTACTTGGGACAGTGCTGGGATGCTGATGAAAAGTCCAAATTCTTCAGCCCTCTTGGTGGGGACTGGGGTTCGGGAATGGATGGTTATGTGGGAAAGGAAAAAGATAGAATATTTACTCTCCCCAATGTCACTTCTAAATCATTTCCTTTCAGGGGCTTCACTAAACTGTCAGAAACTCAAATTATCCTATGTTTGCTTTACTATTTTTATATGAGTCTGACAGACTATGATAGAACATATTAATTTAATGCCTTTGATTGATTCCATAGAGGTATTCTCACTTGATAACGGTAGCGTCTTATTAGTTCCTTTAGTGGCAAAGGGATAATTTATTGGTTGATTGATTTTATCACTCACACTTACAAATGTATTTTATGTTAAATGTTTGTTAATTGACATCACATCTGACCATAGCAGTTTTTTTTTATTATATCTTGAATTGAAAAAAATTGTATTAATTTGTAGGCTTTTTAAAATAGTTACATTTAATCAATCAGAAATATAGTATCTTATGATTGTATAAGAAATGATTCTGGTTGTGTTTTCAGTTTTTTAAAGTTACTTTTAACCCTTTTAATCTTAAAATAATGTTTAAAAGGCATATAGTGCCATAAAATGTTAATATTTGATATCCTTTTCATCTAGTATTTTAATCTCCTCTGGTCAAAAGGCTCGTTTCATTTTTAGTTGCAAATGGGTGAGTAGCAGCAAATTCTAAAAGATTTGGAATGAATAGCTTTTGGAGAGAGGAGCAGAAGGGCTGCCCTTGGATAGTGAAATGGGTTTTCTTAAAGGGATTCCAAGTTCAGCCTAAAATTTTCATCTCCTTCGGGTCTCTCTCCAGTTCTAAGAGGTCTCCACCATTCTTTCATTTTGGGTATTTGTTTCCTCTTTATAAATCAAATCACATGTTTTCCCCCTAGAGAAAAACCTCAGTTTTTAAGATGGAAAAAAGTTTTAGTTTAGCACAAAACTTTGAAATTTAAATCAGAGCATTACAAAGAAAGTGTGAGCATTCCATTTAAATAAAGTGCCCTTGGTACTCTTAAAACACAGGCCAGACCATATTTTCTGGAGATTCTGACTGTAATTTTCCATCTCAATTTACATTGTTATTTAAATGAGTCCATCATGATTTTCAGCAGAAATAAATGAAAAAGGCCACTTATGAAAACTAAGAGGAAATCCACATTCGCATTCCAGTATCCACATTCCAGTATTCCTCATTAAGTGATTACAAGAACAGTTTTCTCCCTTTCAAGTCCGCAGAAGAATTTGAGTCACCACTGGAATGAATTCAGTAACAGGAGTTACTGACTGCAGTGCCCTCCATCAGAGAGCTGAGTTTGTAGAAGCTCTGCTGTCTGGTCTCCAGTTTGGATTCAGTCCGATTTTTGTTGTTTGACTATATTCCAGAAAACCCAAAAGATCAAAGGATGTCAGAAGTCATATTGATTAGCTCTGGTCTGGTCAAAAATTACATTTATATCTAAAAGTAACTAATGTTTCACAGATGGCTTTCTTTGTTTCAACAGAGAGGCTCTAGATCAGCTATTGAAGGATTAGGACCAGTTGCTGAAAGAACTTCTCTTCCTTTCTCCTCCCCAAAATACTCCCTTTACTAGGTAAGGCTGGAGTGTCTAAAACATCTGGAAATGCCTAAAAAGAATCACTTTATTTGATCCTATCCCATTTGCTTGTTCTTAGGACTATAGTAAGACTTCAAATGCCCCAGTAACTCTGGCTCCAGAACAGATCCTTTCTTTTACAGTGTCTCAAGTGTAATGGGTCTTCGGAACTGCTAGTTTGAATCCTAGCCCTTGAAGTTCACTCACAAATTCTTTAAAAGTTACCAGAAGGAGGTAGATTTTTGTGCAATTTGGGAAAAAATGAGAGGCAGTCATGGTATGGGGTGGGGATGAGCTCTGGACTTGAGAGGCAGGTAACCTGAGGTTGAGTCCTGGTTTCCATGTTTACTGGCTGTGAGCCTCAGGCTTTTCATCTGTAAAATGGAGATAATAATGCTGCCATTATTTATCTCAAAGGAATATTTGAGGAAAGGGATTTAAAAATGCTTAAAATTTATGAGTACCATTAATTGGAACCTCAAATTCTGTCATTGGTTCATTCATTTATTAATTTCTAATACTATGTGCTCCATAGTATTACAGATCTATTCAAACCCTATCAATTCTCCTAAATTTCTTCACATCTCTTGACCCTGAAATTAGGATTGTGCTGAGAGCCAACTCAAACTTCTTTATACCTCAGGAATCATCAAATTCTTAAATCAGGGCTTATTATTGTTTTGTTGATTGCCTAGACTTAAAAAAGTGGTGGAGAAAATGTTAATAATGCCTATTAAACTTAAGTGTGTCCTGCAGCTGGTTGTTATAATTTACTAGCACATTTATACCTGTAATTATCTCCCCTCTACTGAATCTTCAATTTCTCCCTATTTACTGCATCCTTTTTGCTGTTTAACATTATGTCCACATCTCCCCCATCCTTTATAATTCTCCACTAGACTCTACTATCCTCTCAACCTACTATCATTTACTTTTCTTCTCTTTGTCAAGTTCTTTGGAAAAACAATCTATACACTAAGGGAGATGGCATAGACCCTACCCCTTCCCAGGCATCTATGTGTGAGCAGGAACTCAGAGTCTTGGTCTTGTACGTGAGCTAGGGACAAACAGAATCTCCTGGGGGAGGCAGGGATGATCAGGAAAATTCTGAATGGGAACCTCCCATGGCAAAAAATAACTTTAGTGAATCAGAAAAATTGCCTAAATAGAACAGAGCCCTGGGCTGAGTCCAGAGGCTGTGCTGCTGCAAGTCTCTGCCCTGTGGATGCCTCCTCCTGGTGGGCCTACAGCCAGCTCATCTCCCCCAGACATGTGTTGTGAGGATCGAGTTAGTGCATTTCATCAAACCCTTATTGAGGGAGAGACAGAGCTAAGAAGGACACCATCCCTGTCCTCCCAGAGCTTCCACTCTACTGACCACATGGAAGAGTGTGACTGGACTCTGGGCAGCCTTGAGGGCTGAGCACATGTGGAGTGTTCTTAATGATCTAATTCGCCACTAAGATGGTATTCAGTTACATGCACAGCTGTGTCTCTCGATATCTGGCAAGGAAACTCAGAGGTAGAGCTGGTCAGTCAGGGCAGGAAACTGAGCTTTGCCAGCCCTTGTTCTGAGAGGTGATCACCAGAGAGCTGCCAAGCCTACCTTTGAGATATATCACAGTTCCAGAGCCCCCCCCCCGCCCCCCAAAGTGTCACAAAAACATCTTACAGGGAGTGTCCAGCCACCTGACTTCTCCAAACCACCGTGGGCATGCTCTTAGTACCTCATGGCCAGCCTGGCTCTACCCTTCATTGGGTACCCTTTCCACATAGACTTTCCACAGCAAGCATCTGAAGACTCAACCCCCCAACTCCCGCTACAATCAGAAATGTGCTAGGCTCTGGGGGAAGAGGCAGACTTGCAAAAGACAGGTCCATCTGCATGACAGTCCCCTTCTAGAGGAGGGACATGAAAAGTAACTGAAAGACAGTGACACAGGAGAAGGATATTAGAGAAGAATCTCTTCAGTTCTAGGCTCAAGCCTTGTCTCCTAACCAGACTCATCTGGGCCTCTGGGAGGACAACTTAAGGGAGGAAAGCCCTGCTTTCCCGCCCTTCCCCCCTCTCAGTCCCTTGTCCCCATCCTTGGGCAGTGGCAGGCACTAAAAGGGAGACCCAGGACTGGGCTCAGTCCAGGAGACCGAGGCCCTGAGCTCTCCAAGGCAACTCTGCTTCTGAGCCTGGAGGTCAGAGGCCTAGAGTTGAGTCTCACTGTGTGACCTTAGGCAAGTTACTGACAGTCTCTGAGCATGTTTTCTTTCTAGAAGAAGAACATACTACTTGTACATCCCTCTCATAGGAGGAAAAGTGTTTTGGAAATTATGAAACTATATTAATGTGCCTTATAATTGTTGTCATCATTGTCATCATAGCATTGTTTTGTCTGTTTAAATAGAGAAGGATTTTTGGTGGTGCTTGGTGGCTACCAGGGCCCTAAGCAAAATGGCAAAGTAAGAGTCTTCTCTTTCCTTTTTGTTCTGTTCATTTATTGTTTTCCTTTAACCTTAGAACTCATTAACCAAATAAGCATCCCAGAAAAACAAGCAACATAAAAAGAATTAGGCAGAAACATGTAAGCACCAATCATGCATTTGTTTTCAAAATGTGTATATTAACCTAAAAAAGAAAAAATAATTAAAAAATATTATCCAGCCTCAAAAAGAAAAGCAATCTATAGCCATTGCCTTCACTTCCTCTTCTTTGACTCTCCTCTGATGCCTTTGCCATCTGGTTTCTGATTTCATATTCAACTGAATCTTTCTTTCCAAATACCAATTATCGCTTACCTGCCAGACTTCACAGAATTTTCTAAATGTCCAGATTTCTTGACCTCCGTGCAACATTTGACACTGTTAATTATCTTCTTGAATATTCTCTCCTCTCTTCTGACTTGACACTGTCTCTTAGTTCTCCTACCTCTCTATACATTCCTCAATCTTTTTTGCTGGATCCTCATCCATATCCCATGGAACTAGGCTAGGGGGTGCCAGGGGTGTTCAGGAATAAGTTTGGGCTGGCTCCCAAGAGCTTATTGTTAAATTTTTAGCACACTAATTTTTGGAGACCTGGTTGTTAAACTTATCAGCTCACCTCTGGACTATATCCAGGCTCTGTCATGAACCCTCTTCTCTTCTCAATACATTATCCAGAAACCTCATACTATCCCCATCTGTTTAGTTATCATTTCTATGTAGCTGATTCCAAGATCTGTCATCAGGGAGGAGGGAGTATCCAGGAAGAGAGGGTGTTTAACTCTGTCCATTGCTGCATAGAGGTCAAGAAAGATAAGCATTTAGAAAATTCTTGCAGTTTGACAGTATCTGAATACTATATTACCAACTGCCTATCATGCATTTTGAATCATATGTCCCAAAGAGAACTCATTAAATTCCACCCCATCCCCACCCCAATCTATCCTTTTCCTGAACTTTCCTACTTCTAGACATCTATGTCCACATCTTTGGTATCATTTTTGATTCCTCACTCTCACTAATCCTACAAATCTAACTAATGACCAAATCTGCTCATTTCAGCATCTGCCCAACCTCTCTGGTGTTCATCCCCCTTTCTTCACTCATATAGCTAACACCTTAGCTCAGGCCCCCATTATTTCTCACATGTTGAAATTGGTTTCTAATTGGTCTTCCTGGCTCAAATCTCTTCCTACTCCCACCTTACTTAACTTGCCAAAGTGATTTATCTAGATTAGTCCTGACCACGTCATACCTCTACTTGGTAAATGTCAGTGGTTTCTATTAGCCCTAAAATTAAATATAAATTCCTCTGCCTGGCATTTAAAGACCTTTATAACCAGTTTCCAACCTAACTTTCCATCATTACTCCCTTTAACATACTCTGTGGTCCAGCCAAACTGGTCTTCTAAACCATTCTTCATTCACAGTGCTTAAACTCCAGTCTCTGTGACTTTTGAACCTGCTGTCTCCCATGCCTGGAATGCATTCCATTAATTGCCTTAGAATTCTAGTTTTCTTCTAAATGTAAGTCAAAAACTACCTTTTGCATGAATACTTTGCTATCTCCACTGCTAATCCCCCTCCCCCACCTATAATACATGGTATCCATCCCTTTGAATGTAAGATCTTTTAGGGCAGAGACTTTAGGGCTTTTTCTTGGTTTCCCTAGCACTTCCTCTTGAGAATTCAAAAAATTAATTCTCTATATGACTCATTCCCCTCTAAGTTCAGAGTTTTCTTTTTTGGTAAAACTGAATTTGACTTTCTAGCTTTCATCTAGGTGTCCCCATTTCCCATGCAAGGACCAAGCTAATAAACCTGGAACATGTTCATTTCACAAAACAAAAAAATACAATATCTATGTCTAGAATCAATTAATACTTTTCACTTTGAGAAATCCCATTTATCCTAGGTCCTGAAATAGTTGTTTACTCTGATACTGAGTCTTTCCAAATGGAGAAAATTGATTTTGCTCTAGAATTGATCTCTGTCATATGGATTTTCATAGTCACAAGATAGGTGACTGGCAAGGTCCAGGTTTGCTCTTCCTCCTTATGACTTTATGCTTCATTATTCTTTGGTCTTGGCTCTTGAAGCTCCAAGTTTGGTCTAGGAACCTTTCCATTGTTCTGCCCAGCTTCCAGATCAAGTTCCTGCAAATCCATTAATTTACCTTGATCCCGGAACTCTGACATTCTACTGCTGTTTATGCCCAAGGGACACTGGGCTCCATTCCACTGCTCCTTTGCAGTTTGATGCCCAGTTTCCCCTGCCACTACTGCTAGGCCATTTTCTCTTCATTTTTGCTGACTCGGCTCTAGTTCCTGGGGATTATGTCATAGCTTTTTTAGAATAAACCAGTCTGGGCCTAACATGCCTTAGGGTAAACGAACACTTTTCCAGTTCTTTTTGTTAATCAGGTTTATAGCCATACCTGGGGTGGGGGGGAGATAAAAGAGCCTTATTTAGTCAGCTCTGAAAACCTCTTCTCACCTAGAGGGTTCACATTTTCTATTTTAGCTGTTCAGGATGATTTGGTTCTGTTTACTTCTTCCTGACCTCAATTAATGAATGAGATGAATTGGGAAAAAAATAAAAGTCAGAGAATACATGAAAAATAGGTTTAGTGTGAATGGGGAAAAGTAGGAGAGAAGTGGGAGACAGTGACTAGAGAATGTAATTTTTAAAGTTCTAGTTAGTGGTCTAATAGGTGACCATGATAGTATGTGTTAGAATCAGTCACTGGAAATGAAGACATTAAAGGATTGTTAGAGTGGTCATTGATATGGGTATTGAAGCATTATGAGCAGAGATGAGAGTAAATGATTTAGATCACTGAGATAGCTGAGAGAGGGATGTGAAGATTGATAAGAGACTAGTACAGTGATATCCTAAACTCACTCTTCCAGAGTAAGGAATGCTATCTCACCAAAGGTCAAAGGATACTACTGAGGGGTTAGCTATTAGGGGTTAGCTAAGGCTCAAGCACCTGTATGGTATATTTTGTCCAGTGGTAACTGTCAGGGATTAATTTTCTAATTCCATTTAGTCAATTTACATTAATTAGTTTTTACAAAAGGATATTTACCTTGAAGATAAAGCAAGAAGAGAAGTACAATACCTGGGTACTCTCTTTGTCTTTGTGGAGAGTAATAATGAATTGTTTGTCCTTCATTTTCTTTTTTTTTCAATGGAGAAACAACAGGGTTAAGTGACTTGTCCAAGGTCACACAACTAGGCAATTATTAAGTGTCCAAGTTTGGGTTTGAACTCAAGTCCTCCTGATTCCCGGGCTGGTGCTCTATCCTCTGTGCCACCTAGTTGCCCCTTGTCCTTCATTTTTGAAGAAGACCATGTTATCAAGGAAAGGATGCTGTGACAAGCACATGAACTGGATTTGAGTAGGGGGAGGGGGGCTGTACTAAGTTCACCAACCTCACTTTATCCTCCAGAGTCCTCTGGGTCCAGTGGCTGGATATGAATTAGGACAACTAGAGATGGTCCTGGATGTGTGGCCATCAGAGTTGAGTGACTTGCCCAAGGTCACACAGCTAGTAGGAGTCAAATGCCTGAGACTAGACTGGAACTCCAATCCTCCTGACTCCAAGGCCAGTGCTCTATTTACTGCACTACTTAGTTGCCCTTTATGGGAAGTGGACTCTGACAGAATGTAGTTGTTACATAACATTGGTTTTGTCAAAATGTGACATTGCTCTGGCTGGATCCCAAAGGTCATTTCTTGCTCCTTAGAACCCTGATGATGGACTAGGTTGCTGTAAAACTTAGCATACACTCCAATCTGAGATTTCCTGACCTTGTCTCTAGACCTTTTGAAGTTTTTAAGGCCTGACTTTTTTTTTTTTTTTTTTTTTTTTTGTGCCTGACTCTGGTGAGAGAGGTCCTTAATAGCTTGCCCTCCTTCTCCAATATGGGTAGTTAGGTGGCTATCTATATCTGGCCATTGGACCCAGATGACTTTGGAGGAGAAAATGAGACTGATTTAGCACAGTTCCCCCCACTCAAATCCAATTCAAATGCTTGTCACTGCCTCCCTGAAGTCATCGTTTTCTTCGAGAATGAAAGACAAACATCATCATCATCTTTATCACATGACTTGTAGACTGGAAAGCAGTTACAGAACAACATTTACATGTTCTCATAGCTTTAGTGAAGTGGGCTCTTCAACTTTTTCCACCTGGGGGATTGCATCAGCTGAACACACATATATCTCCCTCCACTCCTTGTCCATTACGTAAGGATAGACAAAGAACAGCATAGATGTATAAAAAGCTGAAAGAAAGGGTGTTGAAAGATCAATCTGAATTACCTAGCTGTGTGTTCTTGGCAAGTCATTTAATCTTTAACCCTATTGCCTTGCAAAAACAAAAACAAAAAGCCAATGAAAGATCTGAGAAATGGTACTCAAGTGATAGGATCAAGCACAGGGTTTAACTACCCTTCCTCTTGCCTTTGTCAATTTAAGAAATAAGAGGAATGGCTTCTAGTGGAAAGGATCACAAAGGATGTGGTAGTGAAGTCATGGAGAAAGAGCTGAAGTGGAAGACCCAGCTAGGAGTGAGATTTGGGTGGAGTAGAGTTGATAATAGCAGAGGAGTGACCATCTAATCCAATTGTTCTCTCCTTGCATCTAAAGCCAGAAAGACTGGATTCCCAGATTCTGAGAGCCAGCATAATGGGTAGATTAGGATGGATGCTCTGTAGGCAGGACTCAACTGAGAGCAGAAGGCTAGGAGAATTTCCATCATTTGAAAAACAAACATAAAAACAGCATATTGGTGTTTTAAAAGCCAAGCCATGTCTCTAGGGATGCTGCATTTGCTGTTTCTTCTGATTGAGTCATTTTGTCTCTGGGAGGGAACATTGGGGAGTTGGGTTAGACAGAGTAGCCTCTCTGAAACTGTGGTCCTCAGACAGACTACCACTGGTTCCCCTTAAAATTCCACTCTCTGCAGTTCTTTCTGCTCATTTTGCTGGCTCATCTACTTTCTTTGTTTTGCATTTTTTCCCCTCAGCTAGCCCAGGGCATTTCGTTTTATCTTTTGCTTAAAGACAACCCTCTTCTTTCCGGTTCTCTCATAGCCACATCCTCTTGCCTTCTAATCATCTCTCAGGTTCTTCTCTGAACTCTCTCCAAGTACTCCAAGTCTTTGGTAAATGGTGGGGCAGAGCAGGGGACCCAGGATTCTAATAAAAGCCTGACCAGTGGTGAGAGTTTAATGAGATGATGAGCTCACTGGAGAGGGTGTGAAGTGCCACTTCTGTCATTTTAATCTCATTTTCAGTTCCTTACTTGTCTCCATTTTTTGCTTTTTTGACCCCCCCCCCCCCCAAGTCTTACTTTGCCTTGCTTTTGCATTGTTTGTGGTTCTTAGCACCATATATGGTTAGCATGTTTTTCCTCCCAGAGGGTATAGCCAGGACCAATTCAGGACATAACTGTGAAGTCAGTGTAGTCCGCCTTCAGGGCTTCCTGATTTCTTGCTATATATTCTTTTAACTCCTTGTGCTGTCTCTTCTCTTGTGCTAAGTCATCCAGTACCTTCATGTTCTCTCTCCTCTCCCCTAAACAAAATCTGCTCACAGAAGCTAAGAAACTCCTTTATACTTGGATGTAAATGACAGCTAAATCAAGTGTTGTCCCCATCCATACTCTCCACTCAAGGTCATCAAGGGACGTTTATATTTTAATAGAGATCGAAGCATTAAACTGAGCAGGGGTTCTTATCTAGAGCCTTGGTGAACTTTTAAAAATATTTTATAACTATATTTCAACAGAATTGGTTTATTTTGTAAGCTTGTCTTTTATTCATTTTAAAAACATTTTGAGAATTCTAGCTCTTGGCATATAGTAGGCACTTAGAAATGTTGATTAAGAAATGATCTATAGGTTTCATCATGAGACCTAAAAAAGTGAAATCCTGAGCTAAAGGCACAGAATTGCAGGGTTTGATGGGGAGGTAGGGGAGAACCTGGGGTGGGGCCCTCTCTGGAGTTCCTGAAATCATTTTTTGGAGTCAGGAACCCTACTCAATCTATGCATAGAACTGGATTAGGGAATCCTAATATCTACAAACTGTTCTTCCCTTAAGGGTATTCAGGCTCAGCTTCTCCTCTCTCTCTTTGGTTCTGGCTAATTCTCAGACCAATTGACCTCAAGGAGGTTGAGTCTCATCCTTCTAGCTATTCTGAGGTTATATAATAATTTCACCTGAGATAGAGGTCTGGATGAAAACTGGCTGGGAGTGGGTAAAGGAAGAGGGAAATTTGAGGATGGCAAAGTCTAATATGGAGTGGTTTTAATCTATAGTCAGAGAGGCACAATTTAATGATTTTAATCCATTGTTTTTCATATACAATTCATGTTTCTGACCTAACTGCATAGCTATTTTCTTCAACAACACAGAGAAGGATGAAGTTCTTATTTTTAGAAAACAAACACTGTTTTAAAGCAAGGATTTATTTTTTTTCTATATTTTGTCAGATTAATTTTGCAGACATGTCAGCAAAAAAAAAGCTGTGAATAGTTTAGCAGTATTCAAAGCAGCTTCTTCTTGGGGTGAGCAATTCTCGTATTTTATAGATTTAGAACCCTGAATTAGCCTGGCCTGAGCCAGGTCTGGCTCACTATACATCTTTTGGCTCTTCTTCTTTGCAGAGGGGATTGGTAGAGTAGTGAATAGAGTTCTGGGCCTGGAGTCAAGGGGATGTGATTTCAAATCTGTCTTCAGATACTGGCTGTATGACCCTGGGTAATTTACTTCTGTCTGACTCAGATTACTTAACTATAAAATAGGAAAATAGTAGCACCTACCCTGAAAAGTATTTGTGAGAATCAAATGAGATGATATTTAAATGAGATGATATGTCCATAAAGATATCCAAGGATTAACATGACCAAGAAGGATCTCTGAACCAAGCATATCATGAAGAAAGTTGAGGACTGGAAGACTTAAAAAGTGCCTCATTCTGAATATGAGGAGGAACTGTCAGAATAATGTCTATGACTTACCTTCAATTGAAGAAAATGCTAAATTTCATCTGAGGGTTAATGAAAATAAAGGTAAAATTTTCTTTTCTCATTCAAACTTATGGACTCTCTAAAAATCTACTAACAGCAGTTTCAGAACCCTTGATTTATTCTAAAGGATGAATTTGCATCTTTCAATCCAATCTTATGGTTCAGGCCCCCATCCTATTTAGGAAAACTATTCCTCCTTATGTCACATGTCTGTCTTCCATAGAAATTCACCTACAAGACATACTACATAATATAGGTATGTGCAGAATTTGGGTCAGGGGTGCCCATGCTCCCTACATGACTTTGCTTTCTGAATTTTAATCGGAATAGTAGTAATACATCAAAGCAGGTTGATATCACTATTTCTCCAACATACTTTCCCAGCCTGTTCCTTTACCATCCCCCAGATGCAGGTAGGGCAAAACCCCAGAATTTAGACTTCAATATAAACAGACCAAAAAAAAAATAAGGTAAGAGAGGAAAAAAGGAAATCAAAACAAAATAAAACTATGGTAGTTCAAATTTGCACTGATGTCTGAATGAGCTTAGTGTTGTGCTGGTCTCTTGAAGGCAACACAGGCTACCCAAGCAGGATATAAAGCATACACTGCTATTCTCACTTTAAGGTGAACATGACTGCTTTTTGATCTTCTCCTTCTCACCTGGCTACCAGACACACATGTGTAATTGCATTTCAGACCTTTTAATGCAGGACAAGTTCAAGAGGGTGGTTCCCTACTGGAAGTTGTAAACTGAGATGTTGTAAACTGTTTAATATTGTTCTGCTAAGATGGTTATGGAAGGGAGAGGGATGAGTTGACCATAAGCAGGAAATATGAGACAAGTAAAAAAAAAACATTTCTCCAGTTTCTATCATTTACTTTTTAAGTTCTCCAGCTTTTCTTCATGACATATTCATCCCTGGATAGAACACTGGACTTGAAATCAGGAAGATCTGTGTTCAAATCTTTTATCAGTCACATACTGACTATGTGATCCAAAGCAAGTCATTTAATCTCTCATGGTCTCAATACTTATCTGTAAAATGGGGATAATAATAGTCCCTACCTCACAGATTGTGAGATTCAATTGAGATCATATGTAAAGTACTTTCATATATAAAGTACTTGATGACTTTTGATTTTGACTTCTGACAGTTATGGTCTCCTTTCAAGGTGAGAAGATCAAATCACTTACCATTTTGGAGCCTACTAGTAAGGGCAGGACAATTTTGTTTTCTTTCAGCTAGCAATCCCTCTCTCCTCTTCTTTCTTTTCTCTAAATCCCTGTGATTAGAGGCAAAAAACTCTCTTCCTTGCTACCACTCTTTTCTTCCTTTTTCCTATCTCCCTTACCTGTTCCTCATGTTCTTATTCCACTTGACTCTCTCTTTCCATTGTGTCCTCTGGAATCAGTAATGAAATTATTATTAACAAACTGCTCTTCATGTTAGGCCTTTTCCACCCACATTTCTTCCATGTTCGTGAGATGATAGAAACCTGATGACCCTGAAGATGGTATAGTCCTGGCTGTCCTCTCCAGTAGTTGATGCAACTTCTCTTCCTCTTTTCTTGCCTCCCATCATTCTGGGCCAGGAAGTGTAGTCATAATTCCTTACCACCACATCCACACCCTCCTCCCACCACCATTACTTAGTGGTGATTATTAAATCTTTCTTCCTACAAACTTATCTGTCCTCTTGTTGTAAGGATTAAATGAGATAATATTTGTAAAAAGTGCTTAGCACAAGTGACTGGTCCATGGTAGATGATCTATAAATGCTTCTCCTCTTCCCTCTTTCCCTTTCCTATAATATAGAAAATATAATCCATTCAGACGCTGATGGCAGTTATTTAGTGGCCACCAGGTCATTCTTCCTATATTTCAAAGAATTTGTACCTGAATGACAATCTTTCTCTCCTACCCCTAGCACCTGTCCTTAAACTTTGGTATTTATATAACATATAACACATATTATGATATATAGATAATAGTACATATACAAAATAACATAAAAGATATATGTCTATATAAGTTTGTATATATATATGTGTATATATAGATATGTACATATCTATATCTATATCTATCTATCACTATATCATTTATCTATCTATCTATCTATCTATCTATCTATCTATCTATCTATCTATCTAGTGTTGTCTAATACACCTTTGTTTCCTAACTCATCAACTTCCTCAATTCTGATGACCCCTTTACTGCAACCACAGAGATGTTCAGGCCTTGATCTTAACTATCCATAAGGAAGAGAGCTCTGTTTGGAGTCAGGAATACTTCAGTCCAAATTTGGCCTCAGACCCTTATCAGCTGAGTGACCCTGTGCAAGTCATTTAACTTTACTCTATTTCAGTTTTTCCAGCTGTAAAATGGGAATAATAAATATACCTAACTCCCAGGGTTGTTATAGTGGTCAAATGCGAGAATATTTTTAAAATGTTGAGCACAGTTGGTAGGTGCAATAGAAATGCTTGCTTCCTTACTTCTTTTTATTTCCAAGATCAAAAACTCTGAAATTCCTCTCTGACCATATCCTCCTATTCTTTCATCTTTACTTCCATCTTATGCCCTTCCCTGAGGCCCTAAATCCATCATTCTTATTCTGGCCTTATTGTCTGCCATTTGTAATTTTTTCATTAACCTTTAACTTCTAATCTCTTACCACCTTGTCATATCAACATTCATCTATTTCCTTTTTAAGAAAATGTTTTTTTGTTTTCAGCTTAAATATAAAAAAGAACATTTCCATACATATAGAATACAAAAGAGAATTCCATATGAATTCATGAGTCTCCATTTAATACCATTTGGTTTTAAACACACACACACACACACACACACACACACACATATATATAAATTCTATACATTATTTTCAAGACCATTCTACTCGTCTATGCTTCCTTATGAATTTTCCTCTGTTCTTTTCTGAGCATTTAAAGTTTCAATGTTTTAATGACTCTTTTTAGGGGGCATGACTATTGCCAGCCTCTTCATTACCCTCCCCAATTAAAAAACAGGAAAAAGAAAGTAACATACTGTAATAATGTTATATTACATTCATATACCACAACTTGTTCAACCATTTTCCAATTGTCTAAGTGGCCATCTAAGGAACCCCAGGGGATTCTAATTTATGCCTCCCACTTTTATCTCTATTTCAGGTGTTTTACTTGTGATTAATTGTGACTATTTCCATCCCCACTTATTTCTCTGATGAGTTTGAAGTATTTCTGCTCCAAATTCTGTGTGTGTGTGTGTGTGTGTGTGTGTGTGTATTCAATCCTCCACCTCCTTTTCTGTTTCAGTTAAGAATTAGAATCATCCAATGCCCACCTTCCCCACCCTTTCCTTCATGACTTTATATTCTTCTTTTGCACCTCAAATATGAGAAATAGCAAATCCTACTCCCCACATTTCCTCTCATATGTTCCTCTTTTTTAATTTTTTAGTCTTTCTAAATTCTCAGAATAGAACCAATCTACTTCATATCTTGTTTCCTTATTTAACTCCTTCAATATTCTTCAAAGACATTAAAGTTCTGAAGACTTACTTGTGTAATCCAGCCTTTGAGCATTCTCAGTTTGTCTGACCCAGAGCTTGCTGAGTCACCTACCACAAGGGTGGGAGTAGCTTCCTAGGTTGACTGTCATTTTCTTTGGAAGAAGTGCTAGGGAGCTGTTGTCTCTTTTTTCTGCCATCTTTTTGTCTGTGCATCCAATATGTAGCTATGAATTGAACTGGTACAAAGAGCAGGACTTATCTTTCCCCACTGACCTTTTACTGTGATCCCAGGATGGGGGCTTCACAAAAGACTAGCATCTTTGATGAGAGGACTTGCTGAGCCATTTTCAGGACTGCTCATCCATCTTTAGTATCCATCTGTCATCCAATTCTCACCTGTGGCCCCAAGAAGCTATGATAGTACCTGCAGTGACTATACCTATTAAAACCCTCTCTGCTGATGGGCTAAACCAGGCTGAGGATAACTGACAGACCTCAAAGTAGTTGATGAGTTAGGGGATGTCTACCCCAAGCATGTGAAGACTTCCCCTAGCAGAATGGATGAGAAATATTTGTTCCAACAGTCATGCAGCTGACTAAAGTTGGGACTGTGGAACACTTAGATCTTGATCCAACACTGAAGATGCCAAGGTCATCCACTGTAGCCTGAGCCACTGCTGGTTGCAATTCTCCAGCACTGTCAACAGCCTCATCCAAAGGCTTTCTCTGGAGGAGTCCTCCCCTCTTACTGCTTATAGACCCAAAGTTTTATAAATTAAAAGTGTATTTGAACAGGCTCAGGTTATGTTTTGGTTTTACTGGTGACCCTTTTCCCTTTCCTTTCCTTTCTTACCCTTCTGACTGACCTCATTAGCAGTTCTAGGGTGAAGCAGGCCAGTAACTCAGTTTCTCATTGGATTTTTTTGATTTTTATTGGTCTGATGAGAACTTCAGGTTTTACTGGAGTAGTTTTGTGGGAGCTGATTGCTTGCTTTCTGTTAAGGCAACTATCTTGAGTAGAAGTCTCATTCATCTCCTTTTGAAATTTAGATTATCTCCCTTCCCCCATCTTTGGTCTTTTCCACTCCTATTGCTTCTAAATAGTCCTGGAAGAAGTCTGATGACTTGATACACCACAAATTTATATTATCTAATCTCAAATAGGACCTCATGGCATT
Organism: Macrotis lagotis; assembly: GCF_037893015.1. Taxonomy (NCBI): domain Eukaryota; kingdom Metazoa; phylum Chordata; class Mammalia; order Peramelemorphia; family Peramelidae; genus Macrotis; species Macrotis lagotis. Next base: position 92,279,450 of record NC_133658.1, on the reverse strand, counting down.
CCTTTTACATGTCCCTGATAGACTATAACCTTTCCCAAAGCATCTGTTTCAAAGTTTCTTTTCTCCTCAAGCTTCCTCTTCCACTCTTTCTCAGCAGAGATCCTGGACTAATGTTTACCAAGAACACTGAGACCATTCATCCTGGACTCTCTCTTCCAGTTTAATAACATCATTTATCCTCCAATGCTCTAGTCTCTGAGGAGGAAGTACTCCTTTTCCTTACCCAATCTTTCAATTTCTGCTTTCACTATAATCATTATTTGTCTCTTTCTAGAAATCACTCCTTTGATATCTCTTTCTATTCTTCAGTCTCTCACATATCCACCTTTAAATCTTTAAAAAAAGATTTTACTTGATTCTACTCTGAATATTGTTTTATATATATCTCCTCTTTTATTAGCCAAACTCCTAAAATACAGGTCATTTTCACTCATTGCCATCACTTTATTACCTTCCACTCACTTCTCAGCTTCTTGTAATCTGACTTCTGTCTTCATCACTGAACACTCTTCAGGGTTACCAATAATTTTTTAAATGTGTAAATTCAAAGTCCTTTTTTCAGCCTTCTCTGTAACTTTTGACATTGTTGATCAATTCAAAATTCATGGATACTTAAATCCCTGGGTTTTTGTGATGTTGTTCTCTTTTGTTTCATCTCTTCCTTGTCTAACTACTGCTTCTAAGTCTATTCTGCTGGATCTGTGGTCATTCCCATGGGTGCTTCTATTAAAAAAAAATTTTCTTGACTGCTCTTTTCTTCTTTATCTACAAAATGAGATCTTGCTGATCTCATCAGTTCCCAGAGATAGTTAGAATTTCTACACAGATATGATGCAAAGCTACATATCTAGCCCTAGTTTCTCTCCTGAACTCTAGATCTTCACCCTAAGCTTTCTGCTGAATATTTCTACATTTAAACTCAACATATCCAAAATGTAACTCATTACCTTTGTTCCTGTATCAGTAAAGTGTAAGCTTCTTGAGGCCAGGAATTGTTTTACTTTTGCCTATGTTTCTCAGCATCCACAACAGTACCTTGTATATGGTAGAAAATAAAGAGCTGTTGATGGATTGAATAAACCTACCAGTCTTTCCAACTTTCTTATTTCTAGTAAGGTAACTTCCATTCTTTATTTATCCAGGTTCACAACCTCGGAGTATTATTCAACTCTTTTATTCCCCTCACTAATCAGCTGCCAAGTCTTATCAACTATAATACCACAAAATTTCTTGTGTTCATTTTTTTTTCTCTTTGATGATCTACCCAGTTTAGTTCAGGCATCTGACTCACAGATCTATATATCTAGTCCTGGTATCTCTTTTGAGCTTCAATATTAAATTATCATCTACTTTCTGGATATTTTAAATCGGATGTTTCAAGATCTCAAGCTCAATACATCCAAAACTGAACTCATCATTTTCCCCCAAAACCTACCTTTTTAAAATTTCTGAAAAATGGTAGCAGTATCCTCCTGTAACCTAGGTTCACAATCTGTGTATCATCATCCTTGGATACCTCACTCTCGCTCATCCCACATATAGAATCAGTTGTCAAATTTGCTATTTCTACCATCTACCTAATGTCTCTCCTATTCATGTTCTCCACTTAGCCACTAATAACAATTCCATTCCTCATCACTTCTTATCTGGACCAACTATTGCAATTGCCTCCTAATTGCAATAGCCTCTTTCCTCTTTAATCCACCATCCCTATTGTTGTTCAATTGTTCTTTAGCCATGGTCTGACTCTTTGTAATCCTATTTGGGGTTTTTTTTTTTTTTGACAATTTCCTTCTTTAACTCATTTTACAGATGAGGAATCTAAGGAAAACATGATTAAATCACTGGCCCAGGGTCACACAACTAGTAAGTATGTGAGACCAGATTTGAGCTCAGAAAGATGAGTTTTCCTGATCTGATCCTAGTACTATCCACTGCCCCAGCTAGTACACCACCATCATCCATATAGCTGTCAAATCAACATCCCTAAAGTATAGCTCTGTCTACGTGACACAAAGAGATTCAGTGATTCCCTCTTGCCTTTAGGATAAAATACAACCTAGTCTATTTGACATAAAACCTTCACAATCTAGCTGCAATTTATCTTGCCTGACATTTCATATTACTCTCCTTTACTCATTTTGTTTCAGCAAACTGTTCTGCTCTCTGATCACTGTATGTGATATTTCCATCCCCACCTCCCCACCCCCAAGCAATTTTCCAGGCTGTCCCACATGGTGGAATGCTTTCCCTTCTCACCTCTACCTCTTGGCATATCTGGCTCCATTCCAGATTCATCTCAAGCTTCACTTCATTCAGGAAACCTTTCATGATCCCCCAAGTTAGTGCTTCAGCACCCTATTGAAGTTACTTTGTATTTATTCATGGTACCGAAGATTTAGAGCCAGAAGGGACTTTAGAGATCATCTACTACAACTTCTCATTTTATGTATAAAAAAAGCTGAGGACCAGAGAGGTTTCATGATTGCTTAAGTTCAAACATTGGGTAGCAGAATTGCTTTGAACTGATGTACTCTGGCTCCAAATTCAGAACTCTCTTCATGGCACCTACTTATCTGTGTACATGCTATTCCCCTTCTGTCCTCTCCTCATCCCCGTGTAGATTGTGAGTTCCTTAAGAAAAAAAGCTGTTTTCATTTTTTTGTCTTTGTATTTCCATCTCTTAGCATAATTCCTAAATATAATAGGTGCTTAATGAATGAGTTAATAAATGAGAAATATGCTTCAATTTGAGCATTGTAACAAAGAAAAAACCTATTTAATATGGATTTTGTTTCATTAATATCTTTAATTTCACATTTATAACTTATGTGCATAGTTTTTTCCTCCATATTTCTTTGGTAATTGGTTGTAGCATGATAATGGATATTACATTACCTATCTGTGCGAATGTGTACACATGGGTGTGGATGTGGGTATGTGTGTGAGTAGATCTATGATTTCATTAATTTGAAGAACTATTAGTATGGAGAAATCTTAGCGTGAAAATCCCTCTTCTTATGCAGACTGACAAATTCTGCAACTTATAGTTTGAGAGAGTAGTCTGAGATCCTAAGCAGTCTATGACTTGCCTTGTAAACTAACTATTCCAGACTCTAAATCTTCTGTGCTTTTTTCCATGCATCTTCACAATTTAAATTTACACATATTATTTTATTTAACCATTCCCCAGAATGGCTAACAAAAAGCTATTTTAAAACACAGAAAAATTTAAAGGTTTGATTTAATTAAAAAAAACTATAATTTTGCCCCTTCCTTTAGAACACTCTTAGAGGAAAGGATATTAAGTGGTAGAATACAAAGTCTAAAGAGAGTACCTTAGCTTCCCTTTTCTCAGTAATTGTTAGGCAAATATCTTCTAGGCTAGGGGGCTTGGTAGATTTCTTTGGGAAAAGTAGATGAAAGGAAGAAGAGGTAGAAAATGGTATATCTGTATCAAATCAATGTTTTATTTTCTGTTGACTTTTTATGCTAGGGTCAGTAGAGACAAGTTGTGTTGAAGTTCAGACAAAACCCAGGTTGTGGCAAATCTAGGAGATGGAAGTGATAAAATTGTGCCAGCCTTATTAGAAGGCTCTAGTGAAATACTCTCTGCTACCTTAAAGGGGGCCCAACTACATTAATGGCAGAAAAATTTGTAGAGAGGGTGTGGAGAAGGATGATCTTGTATGTACATTCCCCAGCTGGAGCAGAGGTATTTAAAGCAAGTCTATTGTTGGATCTCGTCTCACTGTGATTTATGGGACTTGATGTTCATATGGGAGAAAAGCTCTTGGGGCTGGTTCTTGGCCTCTAGGAACATGAAGGCTAAGTCAGTGGGAAGCTGGAATTGAAAGCTTCCCCCAGGAAGTTGCAAAAGACAGATAGTGCAACCATGCATCCAGGGAAGGAAGAGGTCATTGGGTCAGATGGGTCACTGGGTATTCGAGAGGGGGAAAAAAAGACAAAAAAACCCAGCCAGACAGCTGTTGTGGTCTAGTTTAACCCGGTGCTTTTTAGTCTCTGTGCTAGAGTTTCATGTCATCTTGTCAGTTAAGAGTAGGAGTAAAGGTTATTATGAAGGCATAATAAGTTTATCTGACTCTGACTCGGCAGCCAGCTTCCTCTTCATTCCCTCCTCCTGTTTCTGATCCTTTTCCTCTCTTAAGGCTTCCTTCTTCTTTCCACCCTCCTCATTGCTCTTTTTTTCCCCACTTCCTTATCTAACATCTCACTGGGGTAAGGAGTCTTTCCTTGGGGGGCTTGCACATTGAAACAAGAGCCCAGAAAGGATAATGCTTAATCCAAAAGGGAAATCATAGTCTGTGTGTGTGTGTGTGTGTGTGTGTGTGTTTACATGCCCATATATACATGTGAGTAGGTAAGACTCTGCGAGTTTGTGGGGGTGGAGGTAGGAGGGATAAGAGTGGGAAGCGGACTTGTAACTGGACTGTGGGGACAGGATACTCTGAGACTAATTATGGCAAAGGCACAAGGATAGTGGTCACTCCAGGAACTGACCCCCTAGAAGAAGTGACTCTCCACTAGATGTCATTGCCCTAGAGAAAAGCTTTGTGCCTCTTGTTGTTTTGCTCAAAGAAGGAGAGAACCGTGATGGAAAGTCAGATATTTGAAAGACCAAAAAGGGAAAAGGGGCCTTTTGGGGGTCTCTCAAGTCTTACCATGGAAAGTGGAAGTGAGATTTGTTTACCTATCACACCACTAACAACTATGATCAAAGGAGTGGCACTGATGGGGACTTTGTAACCTTTGAAAAGAGCAGTTTTCATATGATGATACTTTTAAAGCTAGAGGAAGCCTCTGAGATCTTATAATTTGACTCACTTATTGTAGAAATGAAGATACTAAAACTGGAGGAAGTTAATAGACTTGTCCAAGGTCAAATATGTGTTAACAAAACTGGGATTTGAACCCGAGGTCTCTGATTCTTGACTTAGGGCTTTTTCTACTAAAACATAAACCCATGGGAGAGAATGATGTCAGGAGCAACTGAGGCCCTCACAAATCTACAGTAGGCTTTGGGTATAAGAGAAGCCGAAGAGCGGGGAAGGAGGAAGAGGCTCAGGATCTGCCAGCAGCAGTCCTCTGTTATACCATGCAGGGAGAAGCCAGTGTTTGGTTTTCTGGGAAGGGAAAGGGTGTGTATAGGATGGGTGTGTGTGTTTGTGTGTGTGTGTGTGTGTGTGTGTGTGTGTGTGTGTGTGTGTCTAGGAGGGAGGGGAATGGTAGATGGTTCAGGACACCCTGATTGGGAGTCCCTGACCCAGCCCAGACTGTGTGCTAAATTCCGGAAACTAAGGCCTCTCCTGTTGCCAGCTACAGCTGACAGTTAACTCCATACTCTCCAGATTTCACCAAGCCATCAGTCAAGCCCCCCAGAATAGGCCTCAACTACGGTCAGAGTCAGTGACCAGGCCACATACCAAGCAACTCAGAGGAAATGGCTGGAATTCCTCTCTCAGCTCCCTGCATGGGAGAACAAGTCCAAAAGGAACCTTCTCCAGTCTTGCTGAAATGGGGGTGGAATCCCAAAGCACTCAGTGTGGTTGGGGGCTTTATGCTCCCATCTTTCCTTTCTTAGCATAACCCAGAGGCTGAGTGGAGGATATGAATACTGTTTTTCTTTTTTTAAAGGGGAGGAAAGGGTCATTTTTTGTTTTGCTCAGCTGCCCTCGGTGGGATTCTAGACTCAAACTGTGTAATCTGAGAATCTCTTGGTATCTCTGATGACCTGGGGGATAGGTTTAGATATTTAGATACCTTTGTTGCTGCTGTTTTCTTCTCTTTATCAAAATTGATCCTGTCTGTCTTTTCTCCTAGAAGTCTGAGCTTTCACTAGATGTTAGAAAGAGCTGTGGTTGGAGTCAGCTATTCTGGGTTCAAATCTCAGCCCTTTTACTTGAAACATGTGTGATCTTGGAGAAATAATTTGCTTTCTTTGGTCATCTTATGCATATTTTCTCATCCTTTTCTCATCATCATAAAGATGGTGGACTGGACAATTTCCGACTTTAAGAGAATCTGAATGTGGCTTCAGTCTTCCCTTGGTTCTTGGTGATTCCAGTTTTGTCTACAGCCCAGTTCAAGAGTCATAGAAGACTCTTAAGGTGTCTTCTGGAGCTCAAAGGAAACAGAAAGGAAAGCAGACTTCTATCTTTTACAGAATGAAAAACCCCATTCCCTTTCCAGTCCAGAACCACTTATCATCATTCACCTCTGGCTCAGAGAGCAGACCTAGACAGCCAGTTAATATTTGTCATTGCTTGGTTAGTCAGTTGGATGGAACTGCATGGTGTCCCTCCCAAAGTGGCCTTATATTTCATAGAATCATAGAATCTAAATCTATGGATTTAGACTTGGAAGAGATTTTTAGATGTCATAGAATCTAAAATCCTCATTTTTACAGAAGAGGCACAGAGAAATCATCCAGAGTCACAGAGTTAGTAAAGTGGTAGTAATAAAATAGTAAACTCAGGTGTTCCCTATTTCAAAGTCCATAACCTATCCATAATATCACACTATTTTCAAGGTGATTATATGGGACACTGGTTTAATCATCCTTGTTCTGTTAAATGATGATATAATTTGATTCTTTGTAATATAGTTCAAAATATCAGGTTACAATTTTTGCAAAGGACTGCAAAATTTCAAACTTATGGGACAAATGTAATAAAGATTTAATAAATAGTTGGCATCATGGGATTTGTAGTTCGAAGAAACAAGCATTCTCTCTCAACCCTGAAAGTAATTTGAGACTACTGAAATCTTTTAACTGGAAGGTAGATTTGAGTATATTCTGCATATACTTATTTAAAGAGAATCTCAGTTGTACCCAGACTGGGGAGCTGGAATTCTCTTCTTCTCCACCATGGAGCCTTTTCAACTCTGGAACCATGCACATGGCTTGAATTCAATCCATGCTTGACCACCAAATTCCTTGGCTTTTTATATCCACATCATGAAGCTTGGGTGGGTGGGTGGGTGGGTGGGGGGTAGGAATTATTTAAAGCTTAGTTTTGCCTTATGTCTAGGATCTTTCCAAAGCAGGGAGAGTAGAAAGTCATTCAATGTATAAAATTAATAAATAATGGAATAGGGGCGGCTAGGTGGCGCAGTGGATAAAGCACCGGCCCTGGAGTCAGGAGTACCTGAGTTCAAATCTGGTCTCAGACACTTAATAATTACCTAGCTGTGTAGCCTTGGGCAAGCCACTTAACCCCACTGCCTTGCAAAAAAAAAAACAACCTAAAAAAAAAGAATGGAATAAAGGGCAGCTTGGTGGTTCAGTGGATAGAGCACTGGCCTTGGAGTCAGGAGGACCCGAGTTCAAATCTACCCTCAGAAACTTAATAATTGCCTAGCTGTGTAACCTTGGGCAAGTCACTTTTAGTCCCATTGCCTTAAATAAATAAAAATTAAAAAATTAAAAAATAAAGAATTGGGATAGCTATTTATTTCCTACACACACACACACACACACACACACACACACACACACACAAATACTTAGCACAAAGTATACACTGAGATGAAAATTTAGAATACTCAGGAATCTAAGATTAAAATCATCAAGCCTTACAGCAGTTTGAGAAACTGCTAAATTGGCATTTCATATTTCACTTCTGCTCTGCAGATTCTAAACAACTTCCTCCAGGTCCATGTATTTGTCAAGTTAAGCCATGTTGTGATCATTCTTTGTTGGTGGTCATCTTTTCCTCTCAGAGATGTTTTGCAGGATGGTACAAAGGATTGAATACCAGCCCTGGAGGACCTGAGTTCAAATCTGATCTCAGAAACTTGACACTAACTACATGTATGACCCTGGGCAAGTCATTTAACCCTAATTGCCTCACGCTCAAGGTCATCTCCAGTTATCCTGATTCATATCTGGCCCCTGGACCTAGATGGAACTGGAGGAGAAAGTGAGACTGAGTACAACTCCCCTCCCCCTCACTCAAATCCAATTCACTTGCTTGTCATGGCATCACCTCCTTGATGTCATGGTCTTCTTTGAGAATGAAAGACAAACTTCATTATCATTATTTTTTAGTTTCAGCGAGAGAGAACCTCCTGAAGTATATCTGAGGCATACTGAGAACCTGGTATCTATTGATGCCCAAGACTTTCAAGCCTGAACCATTTCAGAAATGAGATCCTATCTGATGCAAACTCATGGACTGTTACATTTATTTGCCTATATTAAGTATTCCCCCATTAGAATGTGAGTTCCTTGATTCAGGGAAATACTGTTTCCCTTTTGTCTTTGTAACCCCTAGGTTGGTATAGAACATACTTCATAAACAGTTGTTATTTGATTGATTAACAGAGACTCTTGAAACCAGGTTCAAATCTGAGGAGAAACTCTAGATTTGGATTTTTTTTTTTTTGTTGAGGTCCCTAAGCTTGGATCTGGTGACTAAAGAACCTGAACTTTTGGAATCTGTGTGGTCACATGTTAAAATAATAACTCACATTTACATAGAGCTTTATGGTTCTACAGGCACTTGATCCAATTTTATTTTTTCAATTAGTAAACATTTATTTTCCCTCCTTCCCACTCCCCATGCCCCTGGGAAAAAAGAAAAGAAAAACAAAACACATGTTACAAATATGCATAGTTAAACAAAACAAATTCCTGCATTGCTGTGTCCAAAAATATGTCTCATTCTTTTGCACAGTACTTTATATACATTATCTCATTTGAACCTCCTAACAACCCAATGAGGTCAATACTATTATTGTCTCATTCTATAGATGAGGAAGCTGAAACTGAGGGAGGGTAAACACTTGCTGGGGGTCATACATGTTGAGAACATCAGTTAGGGGACCCTGACACGGAGACATGAATCCAATCTCAAATTGTATAGTTGGAACCACAGCTCAGGAAGTCTTTTACTCCAAGATAGCAGGAGAAGGAGAACAATAGATAGGCTAAAAGAGGAAAGTTCATAAGGTGGTCAGGAGGGGAAGAAGTTATGATTTTTCTGCTGAAGGTGAGAATAAGAAGGATCACCCTTAAAACAAATGTCATTGTCAGTATAGCTAATTAGCTATTTTGTGAACGAACGAGGAAGTTGTAACTATATTATATGAAGAGATGATATGTGGGGAGGGGGAAACAGGGTAAGAAAGGTCTTGGAAGAAGCCGTGATGAGGACCTAAATAACTACTAAAAGAGAGCATGTATACAAATAGACTACCAGATTCTGAAGTAGATGAAGAAAGTGTGGGGGGCGTTTGAGATGGAATCAGACTTAGGACTGGTAAAGCATGGTTCAAAGTCCCCTCCCTCAGGCCTTCTCCTTCCCCCACCTGACATGTGTGGGCCAGACACATCTGGGCCTCCTGTGTATATTGTCTAAGAACAGCTGGAGAGGAAGGGAAGACTGGTTGGGAGGGCTTGCATTGACAAGGAGTTCCAGGGTGGGGACCACATCAAAGAGGATGAGAGGTTACAGCTATAATCTCTCTGAGTGTGTATGTATGGTGTGTGTGTGTGTGTGTGTGTGTGTGTGTGTGTGTGTGTAAAACAGAGTCACAGAGAGACCCAGACAGACAAGAAATAGAGACACACAGAGATAGACACAGAAAAGAAAGACAGAGGCACACAGAGAAAGAGATGACAAACTGAAACACAGAGGAAAAGGGGTCAGGGATTTGTTGATACAACTGTGAATTCTGGTGTGCAGACCAAAGAAAAAATGCTAGCATGTATTCTGCCCCAAAGTCCCTGGGATTGAATTCTCTCCATTGTAGGAGAGTACCTGAGTATTTAGGTCAGTAAATAACAGTCCAGCTCCCCTGGGCTGAACTAAATTCATACATGGTGCTAGTCTCATGGCTTTATCCCCTGGATGGCTGGAAATGAGAATAATTTTTTGTTTTTCAATCTCTGAGACTGGAAATAAAGGCTTGTACTTCTGAAACACTGAGGTTTAGGATCTCTCTGAAACATCTATGTAGGATCTCTGATGGATTTAAATCTCCTTTGGAGAAAAAGAGACTGGCAAAGTGGATAGAGAAATGGGTCTACAACAGGTCAAAAGACCTCTGTTTAATTCTGACATCAGACACTTACTAGCTGTGTGTTTCTGGGCAAGTTACTTAATATCTAGTCTACCTCAGTTTCCTTAACTATAAAATGAGGATAAAAATGCCACTGACCTTGCACATTGTTGTGAGGATCAAATGAGATAAGATTTATATGCAGTGGTAGTAATGAATGATTTTTTCCTTCCTGTCCTCTTACTGACTTTGACTTCCTAAAGCTTAGGATCACTGATTCATGTGAATCCCCTTTTGTTGTTGCTGATGATTTTCCCCCTCTATATTTCTAATTCTAAACCCAACCCTGACTCCAAACCCAGTTCTAACTCTCACTTCTTTCCCTGGATCACTGCAATCCTGGGTCACTTCCTTGTTATGGTGGAGGGACTTCCATAGCTCATTGAAACAATGAACTGTGCTATACATGGTTATCTAAGATGGTAAAGTCATAGTGGAGAAGTCTGACAAAAAGTGATCCAAATGGAGAAGAAAATGGCAAACACTCCAAGAAAACCCCATGGCAGTATTAAAATGAAAAAAGTGATGACATCAGAAGTGACTCCCTCAGTCAAAAAGATGTCCAATATACTACTGAGAAGAGTGGAAGACAACTTTAGGTGGCTGGGTCAAAGACAAAAGGAAGTTCAGCTGTGCACGAGTCTTGTGATGGAAGGAAACTCCATTGTTGTAAGTATCAATATTACAAAGGATCCTAGAATCTATGAACAAAGACAAGCTGGATGTAGTGAAATAGGAAATGGAAAGATTAAACACTGATATCTTGGGTATCAGTGAACTTAAATGGATGGGAATGGGTGAATTTAATTCAGGTGGTTACTACATATACTACTGTGGGCAAGAATTGCCAGGAGAAATGGAATAGCCCTTATAGTCAATAAAAAAAGGTGAGAAAACCAACACTGGGGCATAATTTCAAAAATGACAGAATGATATCTGTGTGAATTCAAGGCAAACCATTCAAAACCACAGTAATACAAGTCTATACTCTAGCCATTGATGCTGAAATGGCCAGATTTTATTAGTTCTATGCAGATCTACAACATCTTCTAGAAATAACACCAATAAAATGGATGTCATTCTTCATAGGGGATCGGAATGCTAAAGTAGGAAATCAAAAGATTATAGGAATTAACAGGCAAGTCTGGTCTTGGAGCACAAAATGAAGCAGGGCAAAGATTAATAGAATTTTGTCAAGATAACTTGCTAGGCATAGCAAACACGCTTTTTCAGCAACCCAAATGGCTTTTCTACACATGGACATTAACAAATGGTCATTATAGAAACCATATTGATTACATACTTTGCAGCCAAAGATGGAGAGGCACTATTATAGTCAGTTAAAACTAGACCTGGAACTGATTGTGACTCAGATAATGAGCTTCTTATTTCAAAATTCAGATAAATGAAGAAAATAGACATAAATAACATAAATATGAAGTGGAAATGAAGAAAAGATGTAAAAGATTAGATCTTGTAGATAGAATGTCTGAAGAACTTTGAACAGAGGTTCTCAGTGCTGTGTAGAAGGCACTACAACAACAACAAAAAATCCCCCCCAAAAAGAAAAGCAAGAAAGCAAAATGATTGTTTGGTAAGATTACAAATAGCAGAGGAAAGAAAGCAAAAAGCAAGGAAGAAATGGAAGGATATGACCAAATGAATGCAGAATTCCAAAAAATAGCAAGGAGAGATGTGAAGGTTTTCTTAAAGGAGCAATGCAAGGGCACAGAAGAGAGCAATAGAATGGGAAGGACAAGAGAGTTCTTCGAGAAAATTAGAGATATCTCTTATATTTTATTTTTTCCTTAAGGATGTGATTTCTCTCTCAATATACATCCAATTTTGATCAATGTATAGCATGGAAACAATGTAAAGACTATCAGACTGCCTTATGTGGGGAGGGAAGTAAGACTGAGGGAAACATTGTAAAATTCAAAAAACAATAAAAAACACTTAAAAAAATTAGAGATATCAAGGAGATATTTCATGCAAAATGGGCATGATAGAAGACAAAAATAGTAGGGACTTAATAGAAACAGAAGAAGGTGCCAGAATATATAGAACTATGCAAGAAAGATTTAAACATTAACAATAACTTTGATGGTGTGGTTATTGATCTGGAGTCAGACATCCTGAAGAATGAAGACAAATGGGTCTTAGGAAATATTACTAACGATAAGATTAGTAGAAGTGATAGAATTTAAAATCCTAAAGTGCTTTAATCACTTTGCCAGCATATTTGGAAAAATTAAAAGTAGCCACTGAATTGGAAAAATCAGTTTATTTAAACCTAAACAATGTCCAGGTAGTTCTAATTGCCAAAGAATTGAACTCCTTCCATATACTAGCAAGGCTATATCTGAGATTCTGCAAACTAGGTTTCAGTAGATGTGAACTGAGAATTATCAGAAAAACAGGCTGGTTTTTGAAGAGGTAGAGGATCTTGAGACCAAATTGCTAAAATTCACTGGATTATGGAGAAAGTAAGAGAATTCCAGAAAAACATCTATTTCAGCTTTACTGATTATCCTAAAGCCTTTGATGTGAGGATCACAACAAAATGTTGAAAATTCTCAGAGATGAGAGTACTAGATTATCTTACTTGTCTCTAGAGGAACCTGAATTTGGACCAAGAAGCAAAAGTTAGAGACAAACATGGAAGAGGTAATTGGTTTAAGATTGAAAAAGGATTAGGGGTGGCTAGGTGGTGCAGTAGATAGAGCACCGGCCCTGGAGTCAGGAGGACCTGAGTTCAAATCTGAACTCAGATACTTAATAATTACCTAGCTTTGTGGCCTTGGGGAAGCCACTTAACCCCATTGCCTTGCAAAAATAAAACAGGTTGAAAAAGGCATATGACAACGCTGCATGTTGTTACCATATTTATTTAATTTATACGTGTAACTCTTGTGAAATGCCAAACTAGAAAAATCAAAAACCAGAATTAAGGTTTCTAGGATAAATATCAATAATCTCAGCTATGTAGATGATGTCACTCTGATGGCAGAAAATGAAGAAAAATTAAGAAGCCTCTTGATGAAGGTGAAAAACTGATTTTTAACCTTTCTAGCAAAAAAAAAAAATTAAGATCTTGGTAACTAGTCCCATCACTTTCTGGCAAATAGTAAGAGAAGAAATGGAAACAGTGTCAGGCTTTAATTTTTGGGCTCAAAGATCATTACCAAGGGTGACTACAGTCTTGAAATTAAGACTCTTGCTCTTTGGAACGATAATGGGTAATCTGGAAAGCACCTTGAAGACAAAGGTCCATATAGTTTAAATTATGTTTTTTTTCCAGTAGCAATGTGTGGCTGTGAGAAACGGGTTATAAGAAAAGATGGGTGCCACAGAATCAATGCTTTCTAAATGTAGCACTGGAGAGGAGTTTTGAGAATCCTTTGGACAACAAGGAGATCAGTTAATTCCATTTACTGGAAGGTCAGATACTGAAGCTGAAGCTTAAATAATTTGGCCACATAATGAGAAGACAGGATTAATTAGAAAAGACCCAATGCTGGAAAAAAATTGAAGGCAAAGGAAAAGGGGACAATAGATGAGTTAAACAGACTGTATCATGGAAACAAGAAGCATAAATTTGAACATCCTGAGACATAGTGGAGGATAGAAATACCTGATAAACTATAGTCTATGGGGTCATGAAGAATCAGACACAGTTTGAACAACTGAACAACAAAAGGCTTAACTTTACTTAGAGGTCCAACTGATTCTGAGTCCATTAGGTTCTGTGAATCTGAGAAAATGCTACCTCTAGGGCTCTTGGCTTAGGTTCAGAAGTTTTATTGTTTAATTGTTTCAGTCATATCTGAGTCTTTGTGATCCCTGTTGGTTTTTGTTTTTTGGCAAAGATACTGGAGTGATCTACCATTTCCTTCTCCAGCTCATTATACAGATAAGGAACTGACACAAATAGAGTTGTGACTTTCCCAGGGTCATACAGCTAGGAAATTTGAGGCCAAATCTGAACTCTCAAAGATGAGCCTTCTTGACCCTGGTCCTGGTACTCTATACACTGTGCCAATTAGCTGCCCGAAGCTCAGAGTAACACTTGTCTAAGAGTTTTGGAGCTGACTTGAAGAGATACTCATTGTCTACTCTAAGATAGAATAGTGGCTAGGGTGGTGGCCCTTTCTGGAGCTTATGGGTCTAGATGTTAGTGATTAGACTAGAAAGGTCTTCCCTCTGCTGGAGAGAGCTGAAAGCGACTTCCTGCTAAAAGTCAGAGTCCAGGAATAGAAGAAAAAATAAGCACAGCTGTCTTTTATGAACAAACATTCTGGCTGCCAATTCATTTTTCACCTACTGTGGGGCTTGGGCTGAATCTCCAAAGCTGCCACCTAAGACCTTCAAGGAGTATAGAATTATTGGACCTTGGACTTGGGTAGGAAAACTCCTTAGATTGACTCTTTTTACCTGAGGAGATAAGGAAGGAGATATAAAGAGCAATGACAACACTGTTTACCAATTCCTTCCTCAGAAGGGAGGAGTACAAGGATACAATAGTACCTCATGGTACCATCTAAGGTAACCTGGACTAAAAATTGGGAAGCAAGTCATTTTGCTTTTCCAAAACAAGGGAGTGAGACCAGATAAGACATTCTTAATCAGAGGACCATGAACTAAAAAAGAAAATCTTGTATAACTGTATTTTAATATAATAGTTTTTCTTTGTAATCCCATGATTGATGATCACTGGACCCTGGGAAGGAGAGGAGTTGCTCCTTTATAAAGGTAGACATTTATATAGTGTTTACTATATACTAGGCATTGTGTTAAGCACTCTACAAATATTATTTCATAAAGACTCTGGCAAGGTAGGTGTATTATTATCTACATTTTATAGTTGGGAAAACTGATGCAAATAGTGATCAAGTGACACACAGCTAGTAAGTATCTGAGGGTGGATTTTGAATTCAGTCTTTCTGACTCCAGCTAGCTCTCTTATCCACTGTGCCACCTGGCTGTCCTAATGGTCCCTAAGGATGGGGCAAGTCCAGTAGTAGGGTGAGAAGAATGTCCCCTAGAAGAGATATAGTACTTGCTATCAACCACCACAAAGAAGGAAGAAGTGAAGTTTCTCATCTTTTATCTGGGATCAAGATAACAGATCTCTTTTCAGCAATCTTAATTGCTGTTAATCCTAACTCAAAGGTAATTCTAGTTATTTTGTTATTAGAGAATAAGTGAAGGCATAGTGGGCAGTTCTTTCTTCTTGGAGGGTCTAGTTTAAGTCTTGACTTTGATATTGACTGTTTGATCCTAAGAGAATCATTTAATATTACTGAGCCTTAATTTTCTTACCAATTAAATATCAAGAATAATAACACTCGAAGTGTCTTACAGGAATATAAGGAAAGAACTTTTGTAAGCCTTAAAGCATTGTTAAACATATTATTCTAGTTTGTTTTATTTTATACATGTGTGTGTATATGTGTATATACATGTCTTATTTCCCTTGCTGGAAACTCCTTCAGGGTAGGGGCTACATCATGTTCAGCTTTGTATCTTAGTGCTTTACTCTCAGTTAAGTGATAGATTAATTAATGGTATTGATGACTGAAGTTAAAAAAAAAAGAAGGAACAAAGTGGAGAGCAGAAGCCATATTTCTTTTGTTCCTAGGGTCCTGTCCCTGAGTGAGAACCAAACCACCTGCCATGACAAACCCCGTCCTCTTGAAAGAGTCCTGCAAGAGCTATCTTTCAGTTCAGGTCTTCTGATGCTGGAACAGAAACTGTGCTTGATGTGCCCTAAAAACTCCCCAGATTAGTGCAGAGCCTTGGAAACATAGCCAGGCTTTTCTGAGCCCTTCCCTCCTCATGCCCACCCACACTCCTTGCTTCTGAGTGATCCAGACTGCTTCTAAGGGCTGAGCTGGTTAGGCCCTGCCCTGCCAGGGAGCCGGGGCTTACCCTGGAGGCCACACATGATGTTGGAGCTCCATCTGTTGGTCACACTGAATGCACACAGTACTCCATTTTACAGTCAAGATGTATGATGGACCCCAGGAATTTTGACTTCAAAATTGCATCACCCCTTCCATGCTGGCAAACTGTCACCTCAACTCTGCTTTAACCATCTACTGATACACTTTGGATCACACAATCATTTGGGTTTCCTCCACCCTACATTCTCCAATTCTGAAATTTTTCTTTGGCCAAAACCTTTTACCCTTTCACCCCCATGGTGATACTATTCCATTTACTTGAGAGCCTCTGGTTCTGATGAGTGTTTCTCCTTATCTTCCTGAGAACAAGGCTTCCAGATGACTTCCTGGTCCTCTCCACAAATGTTCTATTTTTTCTTCTTTCCATTACTCTTATGTATTGTTTTCCTCTATTAAGTTCTCTTTGAGCCTTATTTTGCTCTCTCCACTTTTATGTCTAATACAGAGCATAGTGTCTGACACATAATATGCTTTAATATAATTTTATTTATTTATGTAATTATCTGTGGAAGCATGTACATATATATATATTTTCTTATCTGTCTATTCCCTTGATTCCTGTCATACTGCTTTCTTGATTCTTCCACTGGCTTTCTTGATCTCCTTTAATGATTGTTCGTTCTCTGAATCCTTAAATATATCAGATTGTTTTACAGGCTCTTCTTTTATAGTCTCATCCCTTTCTAAAGCACTCTAATGCATATGACATAATTATATCTCCAAATCTATATTACTTAAGTTTATTTCATTGTATTTTCAGTTGACTACTGGATACTTGGATCCATATGTCTCCATCTGTACCTGTTGAAATCCTACCTCATTCAAAACTGTTCTAAAGGCACCTTCTCTAGGGACCCTCCCTTCATCTTCACTTAGGAAGTGATCTTTTCCTCCTTTGAATTTTCATAACCCTTTGTTTTGACCTATCGAATGTTCCAGATTAGGTGCTTTTCATTTGGGGTCTGTAAACTTGTTTTTTTAAAAAAATATTTTCCAAATAATAAATTCCAATATAATATATATATATTTATTGAATTTCAATATGTTTTCAATATAAATTTCAATATAATACATTTTCAGTAAAATTTATTTCAATATAATTTATTTCTTTTGGAATCCTATGCATTTTATTTTATGTTATATATTTAAAATCATGATTCTAAGAAGGGGTGCATATGCTTCATCAAACTCTTCCCATAGGGAGCCCATGTCACATAATTGATTAAAATTGGTTAAAAGTCTCCCAGGGGAGATGATCTGCAAAAATCTCTTCAAGCATTTAAAGTATAATTTCTGAATCATAAGTTTTTATTCATCTTTGTAATATTTGTCTTCTCTTGACCACTGTCATGTAAATGCTCAACTGTGAATTTTATGCTTCATTTATTTTTGTTTCCTTAGAAGCAAACAGAAGACCTTGCATAAAATAGGTGCTTAATTAATGTTCATTGAATAAGTATACAAATGTGGAAGTAGATACAAACAGGGAATCATATGATGCAGCACTGAACCTGTATTTGGAAAATACTCAGTGAAGGTTTGTTGAAGGAACATGCACATACACCTTTATCTGTGCATAAGGAAGAGACACATGTGAGGAAACCTTCATAAGTATGCACACACACACACACAGACACACACACAAACACACACACACACACACACACACACACTGTCCAGCAAATAATAGGTTCTCAAAGTCTTAAGTTTATGTTTGTGGGAATAATTTCTGGCAAGATTACTTCATGTGGTTTGAGTATCCATGCCAACTCAAGTCTAGATATTTAATTATTATTATGTTAATAAAAACCTAAACAAACATTATTAGCCAACCCATACAGGTTGGTTGAACAGGGGAATTCCCTAATGAAATGATTTAAGAGAAGTGAGACTTTGCTTGTGACCTTGCATTTCCCTATGGAGGGTGTGGGGTCTATACTGAATAATGATCTCATTGACAGAATTGAGGACTTTATCTTCTTGGCAATCAAGTATGATTAATCAATTGGATTATTGGAGATCAGAGCTGTACTTTTATGCTTGGCCTATTAAAGGGAGTCAGTAGCAGAGTAGGGTTTTTTTGGGAAAAGATTTTGAGAAGCTGAGCACAGGCCAGAGAGTAGCAGAATTAAAAAATTGAAGGAGGTTCTAGATTCCAGGTAGAAGAGCGAGGCCTATGAATATGTATCATCTGAAGTGGAAGTGGAGTGAGTGAGTGATATTGGTGACCTTGAGGCACAGACATATTGTAGCTGCATCTGCTTTTACCACATGGACAACCCCCAATTCCTGGCCCCAGTCTTGGAGAGAAAGGGTATAATTTCTCAGCCCAAGAAATGGCAGTCACAGAGAAGGGAACCATATGATTGAATGTGGTTGTTCCTGAACCCCAGCTCCCTAGCTAGAGAAGATAAGTTTCTTGGATAAAGTTGAGAGAAGAAAAATTTTTGGAAAAGGGGGAGGATTAATTCAGTTATTTTTTTCTCTTTTTTTCCTTTTTTTTTTTCTCTTTTTTTTGTAGATTGTACATGTATAGTCATGAAAAACACATTTCCATGTAAGTCATTCTGTGAAAGAAAACATAGACAAATTTCCCTCCTCCCCCAAAAAAGTATCTGAATTCAGACTCCATATTAGTTTTTCCTTTTTGAGTTTAGATAATTTTTTCTTTATGATTTTAGATACTTGCATATATATATATATAAATCCATATATTATATATAAAGAAATGAAAAATTATTAAGCAATGACTATAAGCTAAACATTGTGCTATATGCTGGGGCTACAAATACAAAATAAGACAGTTCTTACACTCAAGGCATTTACATTCTAATAAGAGAGCACATAAAGGAGAATGGTCATGAAGCAGGAATATTTTATTTTGTAAAAGTTATAGGGATGTTGAGTGATGCCATAATGAAATAAATTGTCATGCCATTTCCAGAGCATTGATAGAGTTCATTTGATTATGACTCCAGATTTGGAAGATGGGATTACATATATACAGTGTTAAAGGAAACTGGTGAGAAGATGGTTGGGGAGTGAAGTGAAACATGACTGGGGCTCAACTTGGGTCTGAGAGAGGCAACTGCCAGTTTGGACAATAGTTCCCCCAAAGATGGAAGTTTCCTAGAGTGAAACACTCAAGTCTTCCAGGGCATTTTTAGTCTGGATGACAATGCAACAATCATGTCTTTTTAATTTTCTTTACCTGATCAATCCAAAATGATATTAAAAACACATTTCATTTTGTGATATCACATATTTCTGGACCTTCAAATTATTTATCCAGTTCTGCAGGTGATAATCACTTTCATTTCTAGATCTTAGATTATATTTTTTGAAATGTCTTCCTTATTTTTGGTGAATTAAAACTCAAATCCCAGTTTTGTAATCAACCTCTGCATTCAATTGTAGTCCCCCAAAGATGCCTTTTCTGAAGAAGAAAATATTTTATAACTGGATTAAAACTCCACATTCCTTCCAACAAAACTTTTGGTAACTGAGCATGTGGATATGATTAATATTTAGTATTAATATTGTTTTATTGTTTTTAGTATCTTTAAGCATAACATAATTTCCTTATTTACCTTTTTGGACATTATGAATCTTATTTTTTTTTCTGATTCCAATGCAACTTTTGCTTTTTTTTGAAATCATTTATGCAAAGTAAATTTTTTTCAGTCACACATTTTTTTTTGGCAAGGCAATGGGGTTAAGTGACTTGCCCAAGGCCATACAGCTAGGTAATTATTATGTATCTGAGACTGGATTTGAACTCAGGTACTCCTGACTCCAGGGCTGGTGCTCTATCCACTGCGCCACCTAGCTTCCCTCCACTGCGCCACCTAGCAGCCTTCAGTCACACATTTTTATTTTGTATGTCTTTATTTTTGTAATGTTTCTTGAATGCAGAAAGTTGTTGAATCTGATCCCGTTATCTTGTTGTTCAAAAATAATTGACACAGATCAATAAGAACTGCTTTTTAATAGATAAAAGGATATCAATAAACAGTTCTCAAGAGTGGAAACTATCAACAATCATCTAAAAGTGTCAAAAATTTCTAATAGAAAATTAAAATTAAAGTAATTGAGATGTCACCTCATAATCATCATATTGATAAAGATTCTAGACAATTGAAAAATTCTGTGTGGTAGGGATATGGAATAGATGCAATTTTACTGTTGGAAGAGCAAAGAGCTGGTTCAGCCATTTTAGGAAACAAAATGGAATGATGCAAGAAAGCTACACAGATATTTATACCTTTGATTTGGTAGTCCCACTCTTCCTTTATAACCCTAGGGAGGTGAGCAACTAGAAAAGAACTATTGGTATGAAAATATTTATAATAGCACTGTTTCAATATCAAAACATTGGAGACAAACAGTAATTAGGGAATAAGTAAATAAATTGTGCTGTGTGAATATATTTGAATATTTCTGCACTTAAGAAATTATGAATGTGAAGAACTCGAAGTAATATAGAAAGTTGCGTATGAATGCTGAATGAACAAAGAACTAAAAAACAATGTATACAATCACAACTATGATTATGAAGACAGATTTAGATGACAACAAAAGATAAAATGCAAAATTGACTTTGTTAGTATTCAGTGATAAAACTCATATTCTTACTTTTAACAAATGGAGAATTCCTCTTAAAATATAGTAGTACGTTTAGTAACAATCACATTCACTCTTTTTTGTTTTACTTAATGATTTTGGTGGCTGTGGGTTGGGGTGTTCAAGTTGGAATATGCATGCAGGAGGTTTAAGATATGCTGAATTAAATTTAGACCTACGGTTTTAAAAGATCATAAATGAGAGGATTTTTAATCCATCTATACTTGAAATTAAGTTTCAGACATATAGTCATAGGACTTATCAGTGACATTTCTCTTCAATGTCAAGAAAACCAGTTTGAAGTTATTATGTAGTCTTCTATTAACAAATGCAGAAGTCTTCTTATATCTATCACTTAGAATCATGGAATCATAGAATTTGAGAAATACAATGGGATTTTAGTCCAACCTACACATAAAAGGGTTATATTAGACAAGATAATATATTATTTTTATGTATTATGTTAACTTATA
Organism: Macrotis lagotis; assembly: GCF_037893015.1. Classification (NCBI taxonomy): domain Eukaryota; kingdom Metazoa; phylum Chordata; class Mammalia; order Peramelemorphia; family Peramelidae; genus Macrotis; species Macrotis lagotis. The sequence goes on along the minus strand of NC_133658.1, from coordinate 92,258,302 downwards.
TTAAGTATATTACATTACATTATATTATATTATGCCATAATATATCAGACAAATAAGTCATTTGAGGACCCCTAAGGACAGGAAGTTTTTCAGTCCTCTGCCCATTCGACTTTTGAGAAATTGTAGTAGTTAGGAAGTTTTTGCAGACATCAAGCCTGAACTGGCATATTTGCAACTTTCATGTATTTCTCTAGAGTCTGCTCTCAGAACTAGTCTAATTCCTCTTCAACTTGACAGCCATTTAAATACCTGAAGACAGCTATGATGTCCAATTATGCTCCCCTGGTATGAAATTGCTTCCAAACTTTTTAGGCTGGCATCTATGTACTGTACAAAGTATTTACTGAGTTCTCCCCAAACCCTCACTGGTGTATGTGTGATGCAATCAGCTTTAAAGATCTGCTTACATTTCTTGGCCTAATGATCTCCAGACTGGAATAGAGTTTGGACCAAATGCTTCTTTTTGCCATTCTCTTTTTGATTTTTCCTCAATCATAAACCTAATGGCCTTCTTGATTATATCTTTGATCTAGAAAAACTCAAGGTGGGGTAGGGGAAATAGGCTGACAGCTTACTGAGTAAACCCTGTATAACTTCAGTCCTTCCCTTCCTTAGAACTCAGGTAAAATTAGGGTAAAGAAAGGAGCCTATACTCAGATATAGTTCCAGGCTGGAAGGGGCTGTAGTCACATAAAAAATATACTTGATTCAACAGATTGCTTCAAAGTGGTTCTAAAACTTCCAGCTACTCCTTATTGCTTCTAGGATAAATTACAAATTATTCAGTATGGCATTTAAAGCTCTCTGACACCAGTGTTCGTAATACATAATACAGTAACTGGCATATAGTAAGAACTTAATAAATACTTGATTAATTGATTACAGCCTGAATTCAGTTGACTCTAATTATTTGTATGCCAGAGTCATAACTATGCACTCTGTCTTTTGGGAAAATTCATCTCAGGATGGGGGTAAAATGATGATACAATAAATATTCAAAATTGCTTGAAGGACTAAATCCAAGGCGTGTTCGTTGTTCTTAGAAGAAAGTCTTCAGCCAAATGCCCCAGAGACCTGTTCTTTTTTAACTAGATCACTAAAAAGCATGCTATGACTAACATTCTTTTCAAATTTGCAGATGACATGAAACAAAAAAGGATAGTAACATGTGGAATACTAAAAGTTTTAAATAGGTTAGAACATGAGACTAAATGGAGGAGTAAGATGACAGTTAAGGGGAATAAACATAGTTTATTCATAGTTGGCTTCAAAAAATAAACTTTAAAAATTAAATTAAAGCAGAAAGCAAGTCATCTTAAGAATTGAGAAATGTTATACCAGATACATTCTTGGGTAAAGAAAAATGACAATGCTTTAAAAAAATTAACTTCTTTAGCTTGTATTGAACATAAATGTATATACATAAACATATTTTTATGTGTGTTTGTATGTCTACACAGACATTCCATTATTAATAGTAAAGGAAGGTTTGAATTATAGATTAGGATTGTTTTTGGAACTTTCATTGAATACCACTGTATTCTGCTCTTCCTAAATCAAATAAGTTTATGATTATAATAGCAATAAATGTACACCTATTTTGCTACTCCTACTCCTCTCAATCTCATGCCTATGGGTATATATATATATACATATATATACACATATACATATATATACACATATATATATATGTATATTGAAAAGTTTTGTGAAGAGTTCTGTGCAAATTTCTCATATAAATAATAATACCAAATCTTAGAAAACATTTTAGCTCCCATTACAGCAATTTAACACCAGGAGGATAATATACTATGACAAGTAGGATTTATATGAGGAATTCAGGACTGGTTCAGTATTAGGAAAACTATAATTGACCATATCAATTACAAAACAATCAGAGATCATATGATTATTACAACAGAGGCAGAAAAAAAAGTTTTTGACAAATTACCAGATCTATTGCTATTAAAAACACTAGAGAGCATAGGAATAAAAGTTTTCCTTAAAATGATAAGCAGTATCTATGTAAAATTATCAGCAAGTATCATATGTAATGTAGATAAGATAGAAACCTTATCAATAAAATCAAGGTGAAACATTATCACTATTATTCAATATTGTACTAGCAATGTCAGTTTTAGCAATAAGAGAAGAAAAAGAAATTGAAGGAATTAGAATATGTAATGAAGAAAGAAAACTATCACTCTTTGCAGATAGTATACTTAGAAAATCCTAGAGAATCAACTAAAAAACTACTTGAAACTGCAACTTTAGCAAAGTTATAGGATATAAATTAAACTCACATAAATACTTTTTATTTCTATATATTAACAATAAAGTCCAGCAGCAAGAGATATAAAGAAATTCCATTTGAAATATCTGACAATGTGACTTATTTGGGAGTCTACCTGCTACGACAAACCCACAAACTATATGAACATAATTAATTACAAACACTCTTCACATATATAAAACCAGATCTAAACAAATGGAAAATTATCAATTGCTCATGGGTAACCCTAGCTAACATATATGACAATTCTACCTAAATTAATTAATTTATTTAATGTCATACCAATTAAACTACCAAAATTATTTTATAGAGCTAGAAAAAAATAACAAAATTCATCTAGAAGAGCTAAAGGACAAGAATATCAAGGGAATTAATGAAAATTGCAAAGGAAGGAGACCAAGATGTACCAAATCTAAAACTATATTATAAAGAGGCAATCATCAAAACTATTTGGTATTGCCTAAGAAATAAAGTGGTGGATTAGTGGAATAGGTTAGATACATAAGAAACAGTAATAAATGAGTATAGAAATCTATTGTATGATAAACCCAAAGACTCCAGCTTCTAGGATAAGAATTCACTATTTGACAAAAACTGCTGGGAAAACCAGAAAATAGTGTGGCAGAAAGTAGACATAGACCAGCATCTCACATCTATATCAAGATATGGTCAAATAGTATATGATTTAGACATAAGGGGTGAAATCATAAGCAAATTAGGAGGGCAAGGATAGTTTACCTGACAGATCTATGGAAAAGGGATGAATTTATGATCAAACAAGAACATTATAAAGTGCAAAAGGATAATTTTGATAACATTAAATTAAATAGTTTTTGCACAAACCAAACCAATGTGACCAAGACTAGAAAGAAAGCATAAAGATGGGAAACAATTTTTATAGCAAGTATTTTAAAAAATTTTTTTTTAGATTTTTGCAAGGCAATGGGGTTAAGTGGCTTGCCTAAGGCCACACAGCTAGGTAATTATTAAGTGTCTGAGGTTGGATTTAAACTCAGGTACTCCTGACTCCAGGGCTGGTGCTCTATCCACTAAGCCACCTAGCTGCACCCGCAAGTATTTTCTATAAAGGTTTCATTTCTAAAATATGTAGAGAACTGAATCATATGTATTAGAATACAAGTCATTCCTCAATTGATAAATGGTCAAAGGATATGAACAGACACTTTTCAGATGAAGAAATTAAATCTATCTATAGTCATATAAAAATGCTCTAAATCACTATCAATTAGAGATATGCATATCAAACTAACTCTGATGCAACAACTTACATCTATCTCATTGGTTAATATGACAGGAAAAGAAAAAGCTAAATGTTGGAGGGGATATGGGAAAACTGGGAAACTAATGCTCTGTTGGTGGAGTTGTGACCTGATCCAACCATTCTGAAGAGCAATTTGGAATCATGCCCCAAGAGCTATAAAACTGTGTTTACGCCTTGATCCAACAATACCACTTCTAGGTCTGTATCTCAAAGAGATCCTTAAAAATGGAAAAGGTCCCAAATGTACAAAAATATTTATAGCAGCAACTTTTGTGGTGAGAAAGAATTAGAGCTGAGGAATGGTTGAATAATTTGCAGTATATGAATGCAATGGAATACTATTGTTATATACAAAAACAGATTTTGGAAAAGCCTGGCTGAGCAGAACCAGGGAAACATTGTACATAGTAATAGCAACATTGTTATAATGATCAACTATGAGAGACTTAGTTCTTCTCATCCATACAGTGATCCTACATAAGTCCAAAAGACTCATGATGGAAAATGTTATACAATTCCATAGAACTGGAGTCTGACTGTAGATCTAAGAATATTATTTAAAATTTTTTGTTATTTTCTTTATTATGTTTTCCCTTTTTTGTTTTGATTCTTCTTTCACAACATGACTGATGTAGAATATGTTAGATTGCTTGTTCTCTTGGGGGGGGTAATCAAAGGTCAGCTACTGTACTGATGGTAAATTCTTCAACTTGAAAAGGCAACAAGCCAAGACTAAAGTGGAGGAAATGTTGGTGCAAGATGTTTTGTTGCAAAAAATTGTACCTTAATTGCAGCCTCTGAAACTGAGATGAAACAAAGTGTGGGTCAGTTTTTCTATTGCTTGTGCTAATTAACAATTAATAACAAGAAAACACAGTGCTCTGTTAACTTAGCACTAAACCATCCATATGTGGAACCATTGGTAACAGTAAGTGGAGAAGTTTTGAATACTGTGAATAAATTCACTTATCTTAGCAATATACTTTCCAGAGATGTACACATTGATATAGGTTGACACATACATTGCCAAGGCTAGCTCAGTGTTTGGGAGGCTCCAAAGGAAAGTGGGGGGGGGTGAGAAGAGATGTTAGACTGACTACCAAACTGAAGGTCTACAGAGCAGTTGTGCTGACTTCATTACAGTATGTCTGTGAAATCTGGACAGCATACCAGTGTCATGTCAGGAAACGAATTACTTCCACTTAGGAAGATTCTGAAGATCTGGCAGGATAAGATATTAGACACTTGAGGTCTTTTCTCGAACTAAACTGCCAACATTTCATACTCTACTACAACTCTGATTGGCTGGCCACGATATTCGAATGCCAAATGTATGCTTGCCTAAAAGACTATTTTAGGGAGAACTCACACAGGGCAAGTGCTCACAGGGTTGTCAGAAATGATACAAGGAAACTCTCAGTCTTTCTTAAAAACTTTAGAATTTATTACATGACATGGGAGACACTAGCACAGTAACATCCATCATAGTATGCCCTCACTAGAGAAGGTGCTGTGTTCTATGAACAAAGCAGAATTGTAGTAGCTTAAGAAAAATGTGAGATGCTCAAGTTTAGAGAAACCACCCTAGGTGTTCAAATGGACTATTTTTGCCCAACTTAAGGTGGAGAATTCTGAGCACATATTGATCTGCTCAAACATAGTTGGACACCCTGTAGCTTGATTCCCACAAAATCATTTTGGTCTTCTTTGAGAATGAAGGACAACAACCCATGTGATCATGGACAGGTCATTTAAATTCTCTCAACTTCAGTTTCTTCTTTTGTTGGTTGTTATCCTTTGTTTTTAAAGAGGACCAAAATGGGGGTGGCTAGGTGGCACAGTGGATAGAACACTGGCCCTGGAGTCAGGAGTACCCGAGTTCAAATCTGGCCTCAGACACTTAAATAATTACCTAGCTGTGTGGCCTTGGGCAAGCCACTTAACCCCATTGCTTTGCAAAAAAAACCAAAACCCTAAAAAAACAAAAGAGGACCAAAATGACATCACTGCATTAAAGTCAAGTTACAATGTGTCTGACTGGTTGATCAGACCAGTATGTATAAGTTTGGAAGGCTCTACCACAGGTCAGGCATAAATAAGTCATGTGATCATTTGGGGTATATTCTCTAAACTTGAGCATCTCATGTTTCTTTTGAACTACTTCAATTTTGCTTTGATGATAGAGTACAGCCCCTTCTCTGATGAGGCAGGTAATATTGGGAGGCCCTGTGCTAGGGTCTTCCAGGTCATGTAATAAATTCCAAAGTTCTTCTGAGAAATCTTGAGAGTACCCTTGTATTGCTCCTTCATGTGAGTGCTTGCCCTGGATGAGTTCTCCAAAAAAACCAATTTTTTTAGTGAAACTTAGGTTTGATTTTCAAACAGTGTGACCAGCATGACCAGACACTCTCTGTAATATAATTTGAATGGTTGGCAGTTTAATTTGAGAAAGGACCTCAAGTGTCTGGTACCTTATCCCTCTGGGTGATCTTCAGAATCTAAAGGGGGGGGGTGATAATGATTAGAATATCTACCACATATGATTGTTGTGATGCTCAAGTGGAATTATTCATGTAAGGAGTTTCTCAAGCCTTCAGGCCATGTAAATATTATTTATTTTTGAGGCATGGTTTGTGGCCTGTAGTACCATGTTAATATATGAAAAAAACTGAATTTGGTTCCAACTAAAACTGAAAATTGTAGTTTTTTATTGATACCTACCATTTCACTTGAAAATTGCAACCTCACTATGAAATAATCCAAGTAGTGATAATCCTTACCCAATCCACAAAGGTCTTGACCCTTACTTGGTTATATTGTAAGTTGTTGTATGGTCATTTTTTTCAGTCAAGACTGAGTCTTTGTGATAATATTTGTGTTTGTGTTTTTTTTTTGTCAAAGATACAAGAGTGGTTTGCCATTTGCTTTTCCAGATCATTTTTACAGCTGAGGAAGTTGAGGCAAATAGCATTAAATGATTTTCCTGGGGTCACACAGCTATTAAGTATCTGAGGTCAGATTTGAACTCAGGAAGTCTTCCAAACTCCAGATATGGCACCCTATCTACTGCAACATCTCAATGCCCATGTATACTGTTAAGTATCCTTCATAAAATACCTAGAATATAATAAGTACCTGTCATTTATCCAACATGGTGGGATACTCCTTAATCCTTATCATTGCAACATTCTGTTGTAGGGAAACCAGGGAAGTTTCGTATCACTCCAGAAGAAACTACAGTGGCTCAGCAAACAGAAATTTGCTGTGAGCTTCATCAGTTAAGACACTATTTATTCTCAAGAGACAACACCTGAAAGGTTGCCTGGTGTATTATAGGGCCATATTTTGTAGCTTTAACATGTTCTCTATGTCTTTTCTTTACCTCCTTGTTGAACTAGATCAGTTCTGACCGGCTGTGGGGCTAGGGTGGGGAGTTTCCACCACTTAAGCTGCTGCAGGTGCATTATAGCATGACATCATGTAAAGACCCCCTCAACACTTGAGTCAGGCTAATGTAGTCCATGTGCTCTATGGGTACTACATTTCTAACAGCAGCTTCTCTAATTTTAGTATAAATTCAGAGGCCTTCTCAATCTCCAATTAGGAAGTAGTTAGGAACTTTATTTAGGTGTCCTCAACCCTTACACTAAATTGACTATTCACCATCCAGAAACATTCATGTGCTGTGACTTGAGAGTATTACATTTTCATTTTGTGTATAATATCAACAATAGGACTCTTGAGACTCTCCAGTATTAGTCTGTGATTCTCTGAACAAGTTTGTTGTCATTCTGTGGTAAATTTAAGTGGATATCAAAGACTTCCTCTTCAGGCAGTTGGTCAAGAATAGCTTTTATTTTTCATAGTATCTTGCTGCCTCATCCCTGATTGCACTGTATATTAGCATATGCAAGGGGTTGGCAAGCTACAACTCTCCAATCTATTTGTGTATAACTAGTGAGCTATATTTATGAATGCAATAACAGTTTATTTTAAAAATATTTTAGAAAATAAACATCCTTAGCTTCCCAGTCTGTTACAATATAAGCTAATGCTTGTGTAGCAATATTTTAAGACTGATCAGCCTTCAACCTATTCCTTGATTCTCTCATATTGATTCTCATAACCTTAATTCCAAGGTAATTTAGGGGGTATGTGGATACTTCCTTATTCCTACTGAAACTGTAGTCTTTCTCCCATTAGTTACTAAGTTTTCTCTGAACTCTCCCCAGTTTATTAAATAGAGAAATAAGCAGTTGATTATTCTAATATATCAGCTTTAAATAAATATCAAAGTTACTGTCCACAATTGATTAACAATATAACCAACAAAAACACAAAGATATAAATATATTGTTTATGTTTTAGTTTTGAGAAAAAGCACAACCAGACTCACCTTCAACCATCATTCATACTTGTGACTTCTCACTTCTGGAATATAGTCAGACATAATTCAGCTCTTAATATTAAAGGTAAGGATGTCTAGTCTCCTCTCACTTGTACTACAAACTCAGCTTTCTCAGTGATTAAGTTCTTTCTCTTTTCCTCTAATAGTCTCTTTCCATGCATAATAAGCTCCTCTTCTAAATGACAATTAAATTGCTACAATAAATAACAAAAAGAGTAAAAATAAAAATAAATCAGTGACATAATGGTATTTTCATTAAAACCATTCATGAAATATGCCCACTGATCCAGTAAGACCACTGTTAGGTCAGTATGCCAAAGAGATTTTAAAAAAAGGTGGGGGGTGGAAGGAAAGAACCTTGTTCTTTTTGTGGTGGCTTTGAATCAAAATTGAGGGGATGCCCCATCATTTGGGAAAATGGATAAAAATGTTATATGATTTTAATGGAATATTATTGTACTGTAAGAAATGATAAACAAGATGATTTTTAAAAAAACCTAGAAAGGCTTGCACGAAGTGAGCAGAGCCACTAGAACATTATACATAGTAAACAATATTGTATGATAAAAATAATAAATGATTTTTCTATTCTCAGCAATACAATGATCTAAGATAATTCCAAAAGACTAGTGACAAAAAGTACTATCTTCCTCCAGAGATGTCTGAATATAGACTGAAGCATTTCCTACCTTCCTGCCTTCCTGTCTTCCATTGCCTTCCTTGCTTTCCATTGCCTTTCTACCTTCTATTTTTTCTTCCTTCTTTCCTTCCTTCTGAATACCAAAAACTCTTTCTTCTTTCTTTCTTTCTTTCTTTCTTTCTTTCTTTCTTTCTTTCTTTCTTTCTTTCTTTCTCTCTCTCTCTCTCTTTCTTTCTTTCTTTCTTTCTTTCTCTCTCTCTCTTTCTTCTTTCTTTCTTTCTTTCTTTCTTTCTTTCTTTCTTTCTTTCTTTCTTTCTTCCTTTCTCTCCCTCTCTTTCTTCCTTCCTTTCTTCCTTTCTCTTTCTTTCCTTTCTTTCCTTCTTTCTTTCCAGTCTTCTTGCACAAAATGACTAATATGAAAAGTTTTACATGATTATACATGTATAACTTATATCAGATTGTTTACCATCTTGAGGAGTGAGGAAGAGAGGGAGGGAGCAATAGAATTTGGAACACAAAACTTAAAACAATGTTAAAATTGTTTTTACATGTAATTGGGGAAAAATAAAAGTTATTTCAAAAAAGTTCATGACTCTCCAGTTTACCCACAGACTCCTCAAGGAATGCTCTTTATAGTGTTACTTAACAAGATATGGTAAGAGTTAAAGCAGTTCTCCCAGCAAAGATGTTTTCTTCCTCACCTTTCTCTCTTCTCAAGGTTTCTCTTAATCTTTTACCATTAACAGTCTTTCAGATCTCTCAACAAGTTATCATCATTGGCTCAACTTCAATCTCTCCCACAATATCTTCCACTACCAGAACATCCAACAGTGGGAGTGCTGGTTTGGGTTGCTTTCCACTGCACCCAGCTCCTGCTTGCCCCATCCAACCTTTGTCTTCAGCTTCCTGATTATAGTATAGCACATGAACCCTCTTGCCTTTTCTAATTATTACAATTGTCTAGGGGCAAAAAGATAGAGGGAGAAAGAGACATTATAGTTTAAAAATATCTAAAGGAATATGAGGGGAAAGCTATGAAATATGGATCTAAATATGAGACTCAGTTTTCTTATCTGTAAAATAGGGGTGGGGCAGCTAGGTGGCGCAGTGGGTAGAGCACCGGCCCTGGAGTCAGGAGTACCTGAGTTCAAATTGGACCTCAGACACTTAATAATTACCTAGCTGTGTGGCCTTGGGCAAGCCACTTAATCCCATTGCCTTGCAAAAAACCTAAAAAAAAAAATAGAGGTAATAATAGTACCTATCTCATGGGGTTATTGTAAAGATCAAATGAGATAAGATATATTGGGAACTTTGTCAGCTAATATCATCATTCATAGATCCTGCAAGAGTCACAAATTCATCAACAGTTAAGACATACAACTGACTTATTTCAAGAGAGTATCAAGTAGTAGACTCACCCTCTACTACCTAAGGTGGTGGATGGGCTCTGCCACCTGAGGTGGCGGATGGGAAAAAGTCCTCTTGAAGAAAGCTTACAATATGGTAGGGAAATGATTCCTCATATGTGGGGCCTGGTTCCTCTTGGTATGCTCTCAGGAGCAGATATGGAGATCTATTATGGTTCCTTTGGACAGTGTTCTTGACTTTGGTTCTAGGCTAGTTTTAGTTTAATTCCCTCAAGGTGAAGTTTATGTGCTGTCTTCCACTTGTCTGTAGTCCCTGGGGTGCTGAACATCTAATATGAACTAAGGTACTAGCATCTGTCTTGTTCAGTAGATCATGTCTCAGATGGACTGCTCCAACTTGACTCATTACAGTAAAGTAATAACCCAGAAATCATCTCTCCACATGGCTCCTCACTTCTCTTCTTTCTTCTTCTGCAATTTCATTTTGTGGGTGTGCTGGAACCAGTTCATTCTGGCAGAGTAGAGCTGATTGTTAAATTTTCAGTGTGAGTATTTATATCTTGGAAATCAGAAAACATATTTTGCCATATTTTCTTGGCAAAAATATTGGAGGAGTTTGACATTTCCTTCTCCAGTTCAGGTAAGGAACTGCGGCAAATAGGTTAAGTGACTTGCCAAGGGTCTCATAACTAATAAGTGTCTGAGACCAAACTTGAACTCAGGAAGTTGAATCTTTCTGACAAATGTTAATAATGATTAAACTTAAAAGTGTGTCTTACATATTGCCCCAGAACTAGTTAAACATTTATCAGAAGCATACCCTTGTTCCTGATATAGTGAATCCCACAGGACTCTGATTCCCAAACTTCTTTTGAACAGTAGATCCTTTCCCTCAGCTTTTGAAGTTGGGATGGAGAACTCCACTGATGGTCCTGTTGTGCCCCTACTACATTTAAAGAAATTGGGAATCATAGATCAAAAGTATTGATGTATATCTTAGTGTAGCTTCACTGAGACTAGATTGGGAATCACTGTCTTAGTCTGGTCACCTCCTGACCAATCTCATCTCCTTTGGAGGAAATTTCATTACATTCCTATTGTGTTAATGATATTGGATGCTTCCCAGGTGAGGATAAAAAGAGCAACAAATCTTGAACTTAAGGAGTTGGCCATTTTGTTAGGAGGAATGTCTGCTGTTTCCCAAATGGAATTGGTGCCAAGGCAGGAAGTATCAGCATCAGCCAGGAGCTGTCAACAGCTTAAGGTCACTCAGAAGATCAAAGGGATAAGGGGGATATCCCAATTGTTCAGGCTTAAAGGAATAACTTGAATGAAGACATCTTTGACATGATTTACCATCAATTAGCTTTCTGAGGCTTGACTGTCATCCACTAGCTATCCTCCCCAGCAGTTGTGTATTCTGTAACTTTGATAAGCATGTCATCTCTGCTTTCCACCCATGTCATTGATAAAAATGTTGAAGAGCACAGGGCCAACCTGAGAACATTATGATACTTCACTAGAGCGTTGTCCTGGAGGAATTCCAAGTAGATATTGCTCCATTAACCAGTGCTCTTCAGGTAGGCCTTCCTTATGATCTCTTGTAATGGCTGGTTGCTTTTCCTTAAGTACTCTTGAACTGTCTTTTAAACTACACATCCTAAATTGTGGGAGGGGGTAGTCAGATGCAAAAGATTATGTCTGTGTGTGTGTGTGTGTGGGGGGGTAGACAGTTGCAAAAACATTTTTGAAGAGGGTCAGGGTGAAAGGAGAGAGAATAGAAATAAATGCGAGTGGGGGAATAGGATGGAGGGAAATGAAGCAATAGTAACTGGGAAAAATACTGAAACAAATAAAATACACACACTAAAATTTTTTTTCAGGAATCTATGTCAGTTTAAATAGGCTTGAAGTATTCATCTTCTTTACTTTTTCAAAACACCTATAGATGAGAAACCCTTCTTTTTTGCCATGATTCCTTAGAAATGTCTGAATGTTTGTTGGCACTTGGCATTCTTTTACTTTGTTGTGTGAACCTGTTCCAAGGCACCATGCTTGGGAGCTTCTGAGGGATGAGGGGTTTTAAGAAAAGAGAAGGGAGAGTGAAGTTGTGTTTTCTTACAGACTGAATTCCCCACCTTCCTATATGGCACTTTGCAAAGATAGAGATTATTTCTTTCCTTGAACCCAGAATCCCCTCAGAATTGATGGACTGAGTCCAAGTGCTGAGTCTAGGAGCAGAATTCTGATGTCCTGGAGGAGTGTATATGATGATAAGTGGAAAACGGGGATGTTCAAAAGTGGGCTCTTCGAGGGTGGGGATTATTTTTAGCCCTTCTTTGTTTTCCAACAGTCAGCAGTAAGCACTGGCTAGTAGTAGTAAAGGCTTAAATACTTGTTGACTGACTGATAGAGACCTTCTGAGATTGGGTTCCTGCTTGAGTATCCCACTGATCTTTTGGGATTCACTGGTTCAGTGTCCTCTCCTGTTGGAAAAGCAGAAACTGGGTAACTGGGAAAGGGAAAGACCTAAGGGGGTTTTCCTGCAGAGCAGTATCAGAAGGTTGGAATTTGCTCTCCCCTCCTGTTGAGTGCATCTCTCAGATGAGGCCACCAGGTGGCAATGCCTCCCCAGGAAGGAGAGCCTGAAAGAAAAACCAGGCTATTTTCTGCTCAGAGCAGTTTGAGCTCCCCTGCCAGATTCTGTTTCTAATTTAGGGAAAAGGCCTTGGTTGGCTTGTATACCGCAGGGCCCTTCATATACCTATCACAGACCTTGGTATGAGTCCAGGGCACACTCCATCAAGGCCCCTATCACATGCCTGGTCAGAAATACCTTCTGAAGCTCTGTTACTTAGCCCCATTACAGCCCCATTAGCTGCACAGTTAATGATTCTACTCCTGGGGCCAGCACCGATCCTCCCTGGAGCCATCCCAGGCCCTGGGTTAGGTCCTCCCATCATCCCACCAGGATAAGGGTTTGTGCACCTGCAGTTTTCTGACTCTCTCTCTGATTTCACATACTTGCACACACCCCTATAGATTCAGAGCTGCCTATAACTAGTAGAAAATATTCCAAAGAGCAGAAGGAACACACAACCTCTGTTCTACTTAGAGAGGGGATGAGGGGTAATGGAAAAAATCCTTCGTTTAGAGGAAGAAGACTGTAATCTTGATTTTGAATAGCTGTATGATCTTGAGCTCTATACGACTTCCTCTCCCAGGGCCTCAGTTTCCTCTTTGTAAAATAGGTATGCTAGGATAGAAGATAGTTCTTCAAAGCCCCAATAGTCAATGTATTAGACTAGCTTCTGACTGACTTCATAGCCATCCCTGACTTCAATATATATGCTATGCTTATGTCTTCAATGTCTAACCAAGAATCTAAGTGTTCCACAGCACTTGATTCAATTTTCTTTATGGTCATCGGAACAAATTATTCTCATCTGCTCATTCTGCATGAGAAAGTATCAACATACTTTGAGGTAGACACCACTCTAACTCAATGATGGGTTTGAGGCTTATCAACTCTCCTCAACCTGGTTTAGCCCCTCTGCCCATGTTGTTTTACTGAAGTGTAGCTGTTGTACATACAATAGGTTCTTTGAGCTACAGGTAAGAGTTGGATATAACAGATGGACACCAAAGATGGATGAGCACTCCTGAAAAGGGATCCACAAGCCCTTACAGTATAGGTGCTAGACCTCCCCTGGGGTCCCATTCACCCCATGGCACATAGGAGGCTCTTATTTTCTTCCTTTCTTGACTTTTTTAGGCTTGGTCCCCCACCCCTATCTTGTACTCTGGACCTTTGGCTGTTTTCAGGTCAACAGTTTATTAGAACATTGATCTCATCTATTCTATTCATTTCAGACCTTTACCCTTGTCCTACTCTTTCTGTACTCTATCTCCCCCCCACATCCCTTATTGATTTTGTCTCATTTGTCTCACCTATGCTTTGTTGTAACAGAATCCCAAGGCTGACCTTACAGATAATGAAAGGAAATTTAGAGATCATCCTGTTCAATTCCCAAATTTTATAGATGAGGAAACTGGGACCCAGAGAGATTAAATATCTTCCTTCAAGGTAGAGAGTTAGAGCCAGAGTTAGGGATAGAGCCTGGCTACTCAGTTCATTTTCTTTTCCCTTTTACTTTGCTTTCTGGCCTTATGATTCAACTAAAACTGCTCTTTCCAAAGTTGCCAGTGATCTCTTAAGTGTTAAATCCAAAATTCTTTTCTCATCCTTTTTCCTTCTTGAATTCACTGTGACATTTGGCACTATTCATCATCTTCCCTGTTGATCATCTTCTCTGTTTATATGATTTCTCCTATCTGAGTTTTTGTGACATTGCTCCCTTGGTTCTCTTCCTACATCTGGCTGCCCTTCTCATTTTCCTTTATTGAATTGTCATTCAGTGAATTGTCATTCAGTGTTCTGCTCTCTAGCTGTGGGTTCTACAGGGGGCCTTCCCCTTTTCTCTGCAATGCTTTCTTATTTGATAATGTGACCAACTCCTCTGGGTTTAATTTCTATGCAAGTGACTCCCAGATCTATAGAGCTTATCTTAGTCTCTCTTCTGAACTCCAGAGTCAAATAACTAATTGATTCTTGGGCATTTGATAAAAAGGTAGTATTCTTCTTTTCAAGCCCATTCTTCTTCCAAATGCTCCTACTTCTGTCTAGGGTCTCACCCTTCTCCTAGTGACCTAGCTTGGAATATACTTCACACCTGATGTCCCTCACCTCATATATCCAACTGGTTGTCAAATCTTGCCATTTCTACCTCCACAATATCTCTGACGGTTATCTTATTTTCACTGTTCATATGGCTTCCATTTTAGTTGAGGTCCTCATGGTCTCTCACCTGGACTATTTCAATAGGTTTTTAATTGGTTTCCATGATTTATGTCCCTCTCACTCCAATTCATCCTTCACACAGCTGCAAAAGTGGTTTTCCTAAAGAACAAGCCTGACCACATGGTCAATCTCCTGCTCCAAAAATTCCAGTGTCTCCTTATTGTCCTAAGGTATAATATAAATTCCCATGTTTGACATCTAAAGTACTACACAATCTGACTTGTCTGCCATTCTAGACTTATTACACATTTATCCTTTTCACCCATTCACTGGTCCAGCCAAACTATTCTATTTCCTGTTCCTTAATATGACATTTCTTCTCTCATCTCCATGCCTTTGTCTAGGCTGTCCCTCCTGCCTATACTGCACTCCCTCCATATCTCTATGTCTTTATAATCCTTACCTTTTCTCAAAGTTCAGCTCAGTTTATCCTATTGAAAAGTTAGCTTGGATCTTTATTTGAGTTGCCTTATTTATTACAGGGTCCCAGAAGAATTTTAAACCTCAGATAGCTTAGTTTTCACTATATGGTAAAGAAGTGGCTTCCAGTGGACCAAATGTCCTTAATTCCTGAGAGGGGAGTCCCATATATTTGGGGAGTTCTGTAGGGATCAAATGTTTTGACTCCAGAGTTAGGAGAGAAGATAGTTTGATTTTCTTTTTCCTTTACTTTTATATCTTTGGGTTGGGGCAGACCTTTGCAAACACCAAGATAGGTAGTAGCCATGAATGTTAAGTAAAATGATGTCATTTTATTTAAACTGTTTAACCACAAATTTGGATGTAAATGTAAAACTCAGGCTTACCAGTCAACATAGGTCTATATTGTATTGTTTGTGAAATGTGCTACATAAGCTAGCCAGAAAGCATCCTGGTTTATTTGCTAGTAACAACAAATGTTTTACAGGGAGGGGGTGACGGTAGGGAAGGGAAGGGAGGGGGTTAGGACCTCTGACCAAATAATAGATCTAATCACAGAAAGCAAAGATTGTATAAGTAGATGTAATGGGGCATTAATGTGTTAACAAGGCCTTAACAGCAGGTGATTGCTTTATGGAATATAAATATTTCCTCTTAATGGAATTAATTGGAGCAACTTCATGGACATGCAAAAATTATACCTGTTTTTGCAAGGTTTTAAATCGCTGAGCTCTAGGGGAAAGGTCAATTTGAGATAGCTGAATAGCTATTTCCAGAAGGCAACAAGTAGGGTAGAAGAGTTTCTCTACATCTCTTACCCCAATTGTCATGACATCTAATACTAAACCTACTCTCCCAGAAAGAGATATCCAATCTAGGAGACAGAGTCAGTTCCAGAAAGTACAGGTACAACCAGTGAATGAGGAAGAGACATACTCCAGACAGAAATGGATACAAAGAGATGGTTATCCAGAGCAAGAAGCATCATCAAAGAGGGAACTATGGGAGCAAAAAAGGAGAACTGACTATAGATTCAGGAGTGAGAATTAGTTCTGGTAACCAATAGACTGGAAAGTACAAGATTTTGAGAGGCCAGAGGAACAATCCACCCAGCAAGTCATCTTGTATCTAGGGACCTGGAACTGGACTTTGGAAGGACACCCAGGAAAGAAGGGATGATGAAGTCCTGCAAGCACAAGAGCTATGAATTGCCATACATTTTTCCTATGGGAGTGAACCACTACTACTGCACTCTAAAGTTATGCCCACTCTTCTGTGTGCATTTTTTTTTTTTTGGAGTGGAGAAGGAAATATTTCATAGCTACAATTCTTAATACACCATTATAGTTAATGCCTTCATGAATTGTGTCTATTGATTGATAGTTAAAAGAAACATTAGATAGCTGTTTGATGTAGTTAAAGGTGCATGATGAGGGTTCATGAGTTATAGGAAGCCACACAAGCTACCCCCTAGAACACAAGATAGCAGCTACCCTCTTGGGACCCTATCTTTTGAGAATGAGTGCCAATTTGGGGGAATAAGAGGAGTTGTTACACTAGATTATGGTCATAATGTCCTAATTGGTTATGACCTCCCAGTTTTTCATCTCTTTCTTCTTTAATCCATCCTTCATAGAACTGGCAAACTTCAATCCATCCTAAGGGAAGTTCTGATCATTTAGTTCTAGATCTGCCTTTGGAATAAAGTTCTAACTTAACCAGGCATTTGAAACTTTTCACAATTTAGTCTTATTAACAATTTTTCCTTTCATGAGCATGTACATCCAAACTGAATATTAGCAGTTTCTCCAACTCATCTTATCTCAGTGAAATCTGACTCCTCTTCTTTCAAGGATCAGCTATGCTGCTACTTTCCCTATGTAGTTTACACTGATCAATCCAACTTAAAGTGTTCTTGTCTCAAATTTTTCTCAAGCGTCTTGACCTCTCCTTTCTTTTCATCACTTCTTACTTTGTCAACAAGTCAGCAAACATTTAATAAATGCTAATAATGTTCTAGACTTTATGCTAATCTGAGAATCAAAGAAAATTAAAAATGGTCTCTATTCTCAAAGAGCTTCCATTCTAATGGAGAAGAAAGAGACAAACAACAATGCACATACAAATCATATATATATATATATATAATATGTATATACCATGTACATACAAATCATATATAAAATATATGATGAATTGGAAGTTAGCTCAGATTGAATGTACGTATATATGTAGGTATATATGTATATTGGTTATCCTCAAAGTATTATAGATTTGGAAGGAGTCTCTGAAGTCATCTAGTCTAACCCATCTCTGGACAAGAATGTTCTCTACAAAACCCAATGATGGATCAAGAAGCCACTGTTTTCCAAGGCAGTCCATTTGACATTTAGACAGTTTAAGCACTAGGATATTTTTCCTTATATCAAGTTAATATAAGATATGCCTTTCTGCAACCTCTATCCACTATATCCAATTCTTCTTTTGGGTTCAAGTAAAAGAATTTCAAACCACCTAGCTGATGACCTGGCTTCTCCCTTAAGCTTTCTTTTTTCTAGGCTTAACATCTTCAAATCGATCCTTGATCAGTTCCCTACCTTTGCAGACTTCCCTTCTTTGGACATTCTTCAGGTCATCCGTGCCCTTCCAAATAAGTGATGCCCAAAACTGAATACAATCCTCCAGGTGCAGTCTGCTCAGGGCAGAGTCAAGTAGATAGAAGGCCACTATTCAATTAGGAAGAAGTAGGTTGAGTCCTGCCTTTGACTAACCATAGAAGGTTGCTCTTCTAAAAGTCATTTATCCCAGACAACTTGCTTCAGACAACTCACTAAAACTTTAAGATTCAGTGAAAGCTACCAATTTGTCTTCTTAGGTCATCGCCCCAAAGTGATGAAATCACAGAGCTGTCACCTCCACCCCTTGCAAATCAGTATTCTAGATCTTAATCCCATGCTTCTTATTACCCCACTAAAGTCATTTTGTTCCTGTCTTTTTTGTCTCCAAGCCTAAAGCTTCCTCTCTCCCCCAAACATATTAGTGTTCCAAAAGTATCAGTGCAGCTTTAGGTTTTAGTGGCTTAAAAACTGCACTAAGTTTTTTGGGACACCCACTATAGTACTGACCCTTCGAGGTTAATGGTTTGCAAACATGATTATCTCCATTTTACACTTGGGGAATGTGAGGCTAAATGACTCCCATGGCTTGCAAGTGACTGAACTGGTCTTCCAATTATAAGGCAGGGGCTTCACTATAGTACCCTGTCCCTTTAGGGGGTCACAGAAGGATCACAAGTTAAATATAGAACTGGATACAGCCTTGGTATCTGTGCACCACAATCACCTCATTTTACAGGTAGGAAAAAAGAAATCCATAGGGAGAAATTTCTTACCCAACATCACACTAACAGGAAGCAACAGAGCTATAATTTGAATCCAGGGGCAGTTGATGGCTCAATTAGATGAGTATTCCCCCCCCCCCCCCCCCCCGCTTTAATTATTTATTTATTTTGAATTTGACAATTTTTCCCCCTAATCTCACTTCCCTCCCTCCACTACCCTCAGAAGGCAGTCTATTAGTCTTTACATTGTTTCCATGATATACATTAATCTTAGTTGAATGTGATGAGAGAGAAATCATATCCTTAAGGAAGAAAGATAAAGTATAAGAGAGAGCAAAATTATGTAATAAGATAACTTTTTTTTAAAATTAAAGGTAATAGTCTTTGGTCTTTGTTCAAACTCCATAATTCTTTCTCTAGATACGGATGGCATTCTCCATTGCAGAAACCCCAAAACTGTGCCTGATTGTTGCACTGATGGAATGAGCAAGTCCATTAAGTTTGATCATCACCACTATGTTGCTGTTAGGGTGTACATTGTTCTTCTGGTTCTGCTCATCTCAATAGAGTATTGGAGCCGGAGACAGGAAGATTCATCTTCATGAGTTCTAATTGAGCCTTGTATGCTTACTAACTATGTGACCCTGGACCACCTAACCCTGTTTATCTCAATTTCCTCATCAGTAAAATAAGATGAAGAAGGAAATGCCAAACCATTCTAGTTATCTTGGCCCAGAAAACCCCAAATGATAAATCCAGGATTCCTTTCCACTATACCACAAACCTGAACCAGCCTCATCCTTTTGCCATCTTTTCCAGTCTTGTGTAGATCCCTACAAACTCCACCCCCAGTTTTCTCAGGAGGGTTGAGGAACAAAAAACCCTGAGAGTTGACTTTTGAAGATTTCTGCCCACCCATTGCCATGGCTAACCTTCCTTACAACTATCCTGGGATGGGTGGTAATTACTCTCTCTCACAGTGTACACTCTTTGTCTTCCTGCTTTGTCACTGACTTTCTACTTCCATTTCCCTGGTCTCAATTTTGGCAGTCAGCTCTCATTTATATAGCACTTCAAGGTTATTTAAATATTTGTCAATACTTTTAGAGGCAATACTTTTAGAGTAGCTTTCAAATTCAGCCTCAGACACTCACTAGCAATGTGACCCTGGACAAATCACTTAACTTCTATTTGTCTTGATCCATTAGAGAAGAAAATGGCAAACCAGACTAGCAACTTTGCTAAGAAAACTCCATAGATGGTCCACAGGGTCACAAAAACCTGAATAACACTGAACAACAACAGATGGTATAGCAGATTGAATGCTGGACCTGAGTTCAAATCAAGACTTAGACCCTAAGTAGCTGTGTGACCCTGGGCAGGTTATTTGACTTCTGACTGCCTCAGTTCCCTAAACTATAAAATAGGGGTAATTATAGTATCTACTTCTTAAGATCAAATGAGATATTTGTAAAATGTTAGTAAGTGACTGGGACATGGAATATGTTAAATAAATTCATGTTCCTTCCCTCTCCTCAATGAGATAAAGTATTTTATCTGTAAAGTATTTTATTTGTAATTTATTTGTAAAGTATTTTAAAAATCTTAAAGTACAAGATAAATATTGCATATTATAGTAATTAGAATATATTATGTATCTATGATTATATCATATCACTATAATTATATTGTTTTATATTGTACTACATTATATGTTATGTTATAGTGTATTATATTAAATAGATTATATTGTGTTATATTTTATTACATTATAATGTGACATTGTATTATATAACATGTTGTTATATTATCAAATTACATTATGTTAAATTATGTTATATTATAATGTATTATGTATTATATTACATTTCATTATATTACTCTGATTATATTTTATCATATATATCATATCACATTACTCTATCATATCATATATAATATATTATACAATAATATATTATTATATAATATATTATACATATATTATTATGATTCTTAAAGATGAAGAAACTGAGGCTCAAAGACTAAATCACTTGATACTTAAGTAGGTGATAGCATGTGCCGGAGCTGGCATTTGAAACTATTTCCTCTGACTCCAAATCCAGACCTCTTCTACAATACCCCGCTGCCTTTCTCAAATTCCTTTTACCAGTAGCCAGCAAAGAGCTGCTTCTTCCAAGAAGGGAAATGTTTTGTAGACTTTTTTGCATCTCAAAGATAGATGGAAAACACTTTTGGATTATTCTCAGATTTGGATAATCTGGGCTCTTACTTCCTTCTTCTGGACAGATATTTAAAGCTGAGGCATTTGAGGGACCCTCCCCCAGGCCTCAGGCAGATCTGCTGAGACAGGGGACTGCCTGAGGAACACAGAGAGCTCTGATATTAAGTCAGGAGGATTTCATTCTTTAAACAAACATTTCAGCAAAGCCGTCAAGTCAGGCAGTGATTTATGGCCGGGGCTGAGGTTTTTCCCCAACAAAGATAAACAATCCTGTGGCCTCCCAGGCTGGGGCCACTGGGACTCTTGGTTCGAATAACTCCAGTCTGGCCAGAACCATGCCGTCCAGGCCTGAGTGTGGAATTAGTTATTACTGGACTCTTGCAGATCAGGTGGCCAGACCTGGAACCAGGGAGGAGAGATTAGAAAGGGGAAAGAGAAGGACAAGGGAGGAAGGAGGGGGGAGAACTTCAGATAGAAGGCTGTAAAATGTACTTGAAGTTGTTTGGAGGTCATCTGACAGTAGAATATTCTAGCAAAAAAGAATAATGGATTTGAAAGTTGAGAGCCAGGGATCAAATTCTGATTCTGGTACTTAACTCTCTTGGGAAATTGGGCAAGTTGTTTCTATTCCTTGGACCTCAATTTTCTCATCTATTAAATGAGAAGTTTGGAATAAATGACCTCCAAGTTTTCTTCTACTTCTCAAACTTATGACCTCATGGATGATGGGGGGCTCTAGAAGGGATACCTCACCTTGGCAGAGTACAGTATCATAGCTCACAGTTTGAGGGAAACTGTTCAGGACAAGATGGAACACCTTTCTCTCACCATTTGAACAAACAATGAGGGTGGGGGGCTAGGTATGCTCTTCAGGGAAACTGAAAACCTAATTCAATTTTTGCCGATCTAGTTTCTAACCCAAGGCCATCAAATCTGTTTTGAGGCTTTAAACCTGCTCCCATATCCTTTCTCATTTACCTTCTTCAGGGCTGACATCTATGTTGGGGGATGTAGAAAGAGGAGGAGATATTCTCTACTTTTCACTTGAAAACAAGGAAGTAAGGATGGGCAGGGCTTATCTGTAGACAACTATCCCTTTACTGTCCTTTTGTGTTGTTAGCTTTTCTCTAGTCCACATTTCATCCCTTGCCCCTCTGCTTTTGTCTGAGTGGTTGTCTATATCCATAATGTACTCTCTTCCCACAACAACTTCTTAAAATCCTTAGCTTCATTCAAAGCAGTACAATTCAAATGTCATTTCCTCCCCCCAGAATTTTCCTATTGTGCTTTTGCTACTCTTTCTTTCCTTGTTTGTGAACATGTTATATCCTCCATAGAATATAAGCTCCTTGAGGGCAAATACTGTTTAATTTTTTTTTTTTTTTTTAGTTTTTTTGCAAGGCAAATGGGGTTAAGTGGCTTGCCCAAGGCCACACAGCTAGGTAATTATTGTCTGAGATTGGATTTGAACTCATATGCTCCTGACTCCAGGGCAGGTGCTCTATCCACTGTGCCACCTAGTTGCCCCTGTTTAATTTTTTTGTGTCTTTGTTTTACCAATACCTACCCCCAGTGTCTCTTACACAGTATATTGGAGAAAACTGAATTAAATTGAATCTGTTCCCTAAGTGAGAACCACCAGAAAGAGGGTGATTGGGAGAGAGCCTACTCTAGCCTACTAGTCTCATGAAGGAAGTCAAATGCTTATATTTTTCTTTGAAAAATCTAAGTATTTCATTGTCTTTAGTCTAGACTGAAAAGAATGACTATAGCAGGGGAGCCTGAGAACACCCAATGGTTCAGGATCCCCTGGGACACAGATAAAAAATAATGGGGCACCTATCCAAAAGAGAACCAGCTAATATGTAGTATCAGACAAGATCAAGGAGACGGTAATTATCACAACTGTGAAGCCTCTAGATTTGGGAGGCTGATTTGCCTTCTCTTTTGCCAAGGCTGATGGTAAAGGATCTTATTTCTGAAGTTAAGACTTGGCTGAACCTAGTGAGAATCTTGGGCATCAGCTCCACTGCTTGGAAGTGTTCCAGAGGACTTTTTGCCTCAGAACTTTACCTTTCTCTACTTTCTCTTGCATTGATCTCTCAGTTACAATCAGAGGCAAGAATTCCCTGGAGCCTCTTGGGGCCTTTCTGGACTTCTGAGATGACTTGGATCCCTGATTTAAATAAACTGCTTTACTTGAGTCCCAATTACCTTTCCCCCTCTTCTGTCCCCTACTCTCTAGAACCTTCTTTTTCCTTCTTGCCTCAGCTGCTACACTTTCAAGACCACAAGAGTACATTTTTCTAGGATTTATTGGCAAGGAAAAAGAAATCCTACAAATTCAGGGATAATACTGCAGGGTAAAATAATTAGAAGTATAAATAAAATAAATGTAGACCCAGACTATGTGACCTTTAAACATCCTTAATTATTCTAACTAGTTAGAGTTCCTTAGGCTTAACTTGGCCCTTCGGAATTTTCTCTAGTCTGGATCTCCTCATATAATCCAATAGGAGTTCTACTCCAGAACTCCCACATGCTGGTTTGGAATTACATTACTGCTATTACCTCCCTCTTCTTTCTCCCCCTCAGCCCATTTATACCAAATATATCTCTTCATTCTACCTTGCCAAGCTCATTTTCAGTCCGTCTGGGGGAGTTTGGATTATATGGAGGATGTTCTATTTCTCATTCCTTTGTAGTCACTTAAAGTAGCTTACTTCTTCCTTCCTACTATCTACCCCCCAACCAATAAGGATTAGATAACTAAAATGAAAAAAAAAACCCACAATATTCCCCTACACCTTTAAATCACAAAAATCAAAATCAATACATATCACCTCCAGAGTTCACAAGAGACTGTTCATTTCCTTAAATTAAAACCTTCCACATGTACCTTTGAGCCTGTCCCTTTTCATTTCATCTAGTTTCTTATTCTACCCATGAATCCCCATTCTTTCTCTTATCTTCAGTCTTTCTACCTTTATGGACTCCTCGGCCTTCAAACATGCTTAACTCCCCAACCCCGCCCCCCATAACAAAACAAAACAAACAAACAACCTTTCATTGATTCTTTTGGTCCCCAAAACTATTATTATATCTCCTGTTTTCCCTTCAGTGCCAGACTTCTAGAAAAAGAAGTCTGTACTTGCTGACTCTCCTGCCTCACCACCCACTCACTTCTCAACTTCCTGCATTCTGGATCCTGGTCCCACTCTGCTAATAAAACTACCACACCACAGTCACTGATGACCAAATTTAATGCTTTTTTAAAAGTCTCATTTGCCTTAACCTTTCTGCAATATGATCTTTTATCATTCCATCTTTCTCTTTGCTTTACAATCCCTAATCCTATTTTTTATTCTCACTGGAACCTCTAAGCCCTCCAACCTTCATTACTTTCCCAGGCTAACACTCCTCCCTTTTCAATTTTCATCCCTTGATGAACCCACTTAATTTTACACTTTTTTCCTTGAATCTCTTGCTACCTTGTCCTAATACCATTCACACTTTGTTAAACTTCAATGTTATATTCCTTTTACCATCAGTCTTTGTTCCTATTCATGTATTACCTAAAGGAGCTAACAGAAATAATGAAACAGTGCTGATTGAGTCCACTTCATAGTTATGTTATCTAATATTATCTGGACATCCATTACAGCAAGGCAATTCTTCAACTTTCTAATTGATTCTTATCCTATTTACAGCATTCTATAAGTTCCAAATTCTCTATTTCTTATCGACCCATTGGATATAATTGTTATCTTATTTCACTATCTGACCTCCTCTGGCCTGTAATTCTTTCCCTCCTTCCTTTTGTTTGTTAGTCTCTTTTGAATTATTTCAAGAATATCACTACTTTTTTGCAAGATCTCTTACCCAATTCATCTTGAGCCACTTCATCTTGCTGGGCCATTTTCCAGGAACATGTGAGAATTCTGCAACAGAACAACACTCACCTGGCTACAAAAGTTTTGTAATAGTTTTGTACAGTTTATTTGTGGCATAACCAGAGAAAGGACCAGGAAAGTAACTGGGATCTTGGGCTGATATCATGTTCCCTGGGTTCTCATGCTAGGAAAACAACTAGCATTCTCTATAATGCTCTCTGATTTCCAAATCAAGGGGGAATAACACTATTTCCTACAGTACAATGCTTCTAGGTTCCCATGCTAATACCCTGCTGTTATTCACCATGACTTGAATATACCATGAGTTCAAGATGACCTGTCTATGAAACCAATGTTTCTTAGTTTTGGATTTAGGTGATGGGTATTATCATATCCATATGACAAAGAAAAATAAGGGGGGGCAGCTAGGTGACTCAGTGGATAGAGTACTGGCCCTGGAGTCAGGAAAACCTGACTTCAAATCCAGCCTCAGACACTTAATAATTACTTAGTTGTGTCATCTTGGGCAAGTCACTTAACCCCATTGCCTTGCAAAAACAAAAAAGAAAAGAAAAGAAAAGAAAGATAAGGGGAAAAAATGAGTTTCAACTGTAGAGTAGAGGTTGGCTAGTTTGAGAACAGGTCCAGAGGAATTTCTAGATAACTCCTTGCCACCTGCCCAATCATCACTACTTTTGAAGAGCTCACTATGAGGTAATTAGTGATATGAACAATTTGGAGGTGAGAGTGTATTGGGATGATTTTGTATTTGAAAAGACTTTGGAAAAACATGGAGAGGTTATCCCACAAGTCCCTGATCAGTCATAAGTCCCTGGTTAGATGACAAATACCAATTTGGTAGAGTCTCTGTCAGATCACAAAATATCTCCGCCATGTGTGAGCACTGACCCTAAGAATGTAGAAGTGGTGCCACATTGGTCAAAGCACATACAATTGTAATGCATCTTTATCCCAAGGCAGTCACTGATGGCTCTTTGGGGTGGGTATAGGCCACATCTGAAGAATACTTGAGAACTAAAGGTTTTTCTAGGAGTAGCTGACTATCTCAGAAAAATGTGAAGAGCCATGCTTTCACTGATAATGATCTCCTTAAGTAGAAGATATAGCGATAGAACAAGTCTTAATTGATATTTTATTTTTCCAATTACATATTATGAAAGTTTTGCAACATTCATGCACATGCATATTTATGTTACATAATTTCCTTCCACCTTCCCTTCCCTTCCTCCCCTCAGTGTCAAACAGTCTAGTGAACATTGTACATGTATATTTGTGTTTAACATGCTTACATATTTGTCATTTTCTGTAAGAGTAGTTAGGACTAAGGGAAAGTAAAGAAAACCATGGGATTGGAAGGAAAAACGTAAGAGAAATTTTTAAAAGTGAAGATAGCATTCATTCATATTTTTTAGTTTTTTGTTGTTTTATTTTTTCATCTGAATGTGGATAGCATTGTCCATAACAGGTCTCCCAGGGTTGTCCTAGCACTCTGATCTACAGAGAGGAGCTGCATCCATCAAGGTTGATCAACTCATGGTGTTGTTGTTAATGTGTACAATTTTCTCTTGGTTCTGCTCCCTTTGCTCAACATCAGTTCCTGTAATTAGCTCCATGCTTCTCTAGAGTCCAACCATTCATGGTTTCTTATAGAACAACAGTACTTCAGAACATTCATATACCATGACTTGTTCAGTCATTCTCCAATTGATAGGCATCCCCTCAATTTCCAATTCTTTGCACTACAAAAAAGAGCAGCTATGAATATTTTGGAACACATAGAACTTTTTAATTTTTTTTATGATTTCTTCTGGATATAGGTCTAGCATTGGTATTGCTGGGTCAAAGAGTATGATCAGTTTTATTGCTCTTTGGGTATAGTTCCATATTGCTTTCCAAAATGGTTGGATTAATTCATAACTCCACCAACTCCACCACATAATGCACCAAGGCAGTTCATTAAAGTCCCAATCCCCTACAACCTCTCCAACATTGATTGTTTTCCCTTTTTGTCATCTTCAGTCAATCTGAAGGTATGGGGTGGAACCTCATAGTTGTTTTAATTTGCATTTCTCTAATCAGTAATGATTTGGAGCATTTTTCAAATGATTATATATAGATTTAATTTCTTAATTTGAAAAACTGCCTACTCATATCATTTGACCATTTGCCAATTGAGGAATGATTCAGGATGAGAAAGTCTTAATATGACTAGAACCCCTTGGTTTCATGTGGAAACCAATAAGTCAATAAATGTGAGTATATCTTCTGAGACTTTACCAATGGCCTAATATATCAGCTAGTATTAACTTTTGTACATCCAAGCAATATCTGGGTGTTACAGACAGATGCCAAGACAGAGAGTGAGTGAAGGCTACCAGAAATGTGTTGCATTTGCAAGATGAGGATGTGCTGACAATGAAAAGAATTATCCCAGTCTCAAAATGAAGTTCTTGTATTTGAATACCGAGTCCTGAGACCATGGGCTTTGAGCTTCATTTTCAAGTTTAGGCACATATCAGTTTATGGATTAATATATCTTTCAATAGCTCAAGTTGGGGCAACTAGGTGGTACAATGGATAGAGTACTCATCTGTGAGTCAGGAGGAAAGGAGTTGAATCCAGCCTCAGATATTTGACTCTTACTAGCTGTGTGATTTTTGGGCAAGTCACTTAACCCTGATTGCCTTACATCCAGGGTCCATCTCCAATCATCCTGATTCATATCTGGCCACTGGATCCAGATGGCTCCACCTTTCTCCTCAGAAAGAGAGGCTGATGACTGCATAGATCCCCCTCACTGAAATCCAATTCATGTACTTGTCATGGCATCACCTCCATGATGTCATGGTCTTCTTTGAGGACAAAGGACAAACATCATCTGACTATGTCTATTTTCTATTCAATAAACTCTACTGGCTCTCTAGCTTCCAGAATCAAATACAAAATTTTCTGTTGGCATTCAAAGCCTTTCAAACCCTAGCCCCCTCCTACCTTCACAATCTTCTCATATATCACTGTATATAGTCTTTGATCTATGGACACTGGTCTCCTTGCTGTTGCTTCTCACACGAGACTGGCTTCTCTGGTTTCCTTCAAATTCCAGCAAAAATGGGTCCCTCTTGTGATCCCCTTTAATATTAATGCCTTCTCTCTGTTTGTTATATCTAATTTACCCTGTATATATGTTGTGTGTATATATAGTTGGTTTCATGTTGTCTCCTCTATTAGATTGTGAGCTTCTTGAGAGCAGGGATTCTGTATCCTCAGTACTTCACACAGTGTCTGATCCATAATAGATGCTTAATAAATGTTTGTTGACTGACATATCTTGATGTTGCCAAAGGATAGATGCTGTTATGGCATTAACTGCCTATATATTTAGTGGTCTTTATCATTCAATGAGACTTCTGTAGATCCAGGTACCTTATTAGACTTCATGTGTGATACCCATCAAAGTTTGATAATTACTTTATTACATTAAATACAGTTATTAATGCTTTTTGGTTGGTTGATAGGGGAAATGGTGATTAATAATAATAATAATAAACAGCTAGCATTTATTTAGTACTTTAATTGTGCAAAGTGTTATAAAATATTATCTCATTTAATCCTCATAACAATCCTGAGAAGCTGATATTATTATTATCTCCATTTTACAGATAAACTGAGAATGAGAGAAATTGTGACTTGCTCAGGGTTGCACACACACTAAGTGTCTGAGGCAGGATTCAAACTTAACTACTACACCATCACCTCTAAAATGTAGAGAGTCTGTTCACTACTTGATAGTTCAGTTCAAAGTTTGTCCAAGAGCATAGACATTCATTTCATAGTTTTTGACTAATTACCTCTATTTTATTTATACTTAGATGACTGATTGCAGAAGTAACTGCAAGATGAAAGTTTATAAACAATGATAATGATCAAGAGCAAGAATCATGAGTTTTGTTTCCCAGATAACACTTTCCTGTTGAGAGAAAGCCAAAAGTTAGGGATTTGTATTTGACTATAATATATCCAATACAGGGTATTAGAAAATTGTTGGTGTTACCCATTTATGGCTCTATGACCATAAAGGTACAACATTATGATTTTGGATCAAGGGAGCTCAAGAGAGCCCTGAAGGTGATAGAAAATAGATTCTACTGGCCTAAGAAGGTAGCAGATAGATGGAAGAAGTGTGAGACTGGTGATGGAGATGTTCAAAGGCAAGTGTAACAAGTTGTTCTGATTATATAAATTCACTGGTAAGAATGAACTTACCAGTGAACCTTTAGAACTTGTTAACATTGATTTTTTTTGTTTGTTTTTTTGCAAGGCAATGGGGTTAAGTGACTTGCCTAAGGTCTCACAGGTAATATTAAGTGTCCGAGGTTGGATTTGAACTCAGGTTCTCCTGACTCCAGGGTTGTGCCACTGTGCCTTTTTATCTCTGGAAGAAGATGTAGATGAGAACTGATCTTTTCATACTCATTTATGAATCACAATTGTAGTGTTTGTTTGTTTGCTTTGCTTTTTTAGGCATGAGAATTCCTTTCTAGGATACATTCTGTCCTACAGTGAAACTCTGAAAGCAATATATTCAATTAATTGCAACATTGAAAGGAATATATATATATATATATATATATATATATATATATATATACTATTGACTATATACTATACAATATATACTATTGACTAAAGAATTATAACTTTGAATCCTCAAGAAGACCCAAAATCAAAGTGTTTTATTCACATGCTACTGAAAATGCAGGAGATAATGATGTCTAAGCAGAAGACTTCAAAGACACATGAGGCATTTACAGTGTATACATGTAATGCCAGCAAGAATATTACCATAGGTTTTACCTGTTGCTTACTATTATCTAGACAAAAGTTACATTTGCCTCTTAATTTGTACTTTGAAATCTCAGATGATAGAAAAGATATGTTGACCAGTCTTTCTCTTGACTAAGAGATCAAGGGTAGGAAGCTCTGACTGCAGACCTGAGATAGCTGAGATGGAATGATGCTTAAGTTTACTTTCAGGAATGCCAACCTAGAATTCTTCTAAGGAGGCTCAATGTCCATAGAAAATCCAATATATATAGCAAAGTAGTGAAGAATCACCTTGTATATAAAATAGTTGAAAGACTGACAATATGGAAGCCTAAAAAATAGACTGAAGATATGACTAAGAGCATGCAAAAGTAGCATATCATTGCCCTTTGTATTTTCTGTTGATCTGGAGCAAAAATAATAGAAGTTGGTCTAAGTAGGCTCCAAGAAATGCCCATTGAGCAGCTTCATGTGGACTAGCTGAACTAGATGATGACTTATATAGAGATGTTGGATTATAATTTGGGTGAAGAAATTACATGGGTGAGGGTCAGGAAAGTCAGGTGAGATCTTCTTGGTCTGAAATTGGGTTGTCAAAGGCAGTTTAGAATTCTGAGAAGTGAAGATGAGGACATTCTAAGCATAAGAATAATTTCTATAAATGCATGTGTGTGTGTGTGGGAGAGAGACAGAGAGATAGAGAGACAGAGAGACAGAGAGACAGACACACACACACAGAAACACACAGAAAGAAATACCAAATTTAAAGAGCAACTAATGTTCTAATTTGATTGGGACAAAGAGTTCATGGAAGGGAATGGTATGAAGCAAATCTGTAACAAGATTGTGAAAGGCTTAAACTACTGAAGTGAAAAGTTTGCATTTTTTTCTAGAGGAAATCAAAAGTCATCCCAGGTTATGAACTGGATAATGAAAAGGTCAGGATGGATTAGGGAAGGGAGACACTGGGGTAGAAATGAGGATGGCAGTTAGTAAACCATTGTAATGGTCTAGTATAGAGGTGGTGAGAGCCTAAGGTAGTAAGTAACACTCTAGTATAGAGAATGGACCTGATGTGAGAGACATGGTGGAGGCCACTTCCATAAGTCTTGGCAATACCAGTGTCGTGAGGCTCAAATGAGGTAATAGATGTAAAACACTTTGCAAACCTTCAAATACCATATAAATGCCAGTTGCTGGTGCTGCTACTGCTGTTGTTGTTGTTGGCCAACAGTCACCAGACCTCCAGTCTAGTGATGACTTCATTCCTTGAGCTAATCTTGTAGAGCAATACAGGAATGAGCTGGTAAATGGGAATGTATGCATACACACACTCTTAAATTTAATTTGCAATATTAACATTTTCTTATGACTAGAAAACTAGCAAAACACCAAACCCCGATTTCTAAAGATTGTTTATCTGTGAACATGTCACTGGTGAGTGAGCTTATGATGCCCACATTAAAGATTTAGAACTTGACTCTCTTGAGGGTTAGAGCTGCCTCCAACATAGCACTCCTTGGAAATCTTTTTGGGTCTGAAGACTAAAGAGGGGTTGGAGATAGTCCCAACATTGGGAACCTAACTGATTAGAAAGATGAAATAAAACTGAAATAAGAAAAGTTTGGAAGGAGAGCAGATTTAGGTGGGAAGATATTAATTATGTTGGACTGAGTATTAAAGATCCTGAGATTTGAGGTTTGGATCCCCCCAGAAGGAAAATAAACTTGGAACTGTTAGAAAGTTATCTATCCCAAATTCTGATAAGTCCTTCCTTTAACACAGAGACCTGTATTATAAGCATCAGGTCTTTTGGTATCATATTGAATTTCCTATCAAATTGAATTTCCCCTTATCAGAAGGAAACAAAATTGGAGTTTCTAGAGACTTCTTAGGTGCCAGAGAGGTGGTATAGTGGATAGCCCACTGAGCCTAGATTTAGAAAGACCTGAGTTCAAATTTGACCCCAAAACTTATTAGCTGTGTGGTCTCGGACAAGTCACTTGATCTCTGTTAGCCTCAGATTCCTTGCCTGTAAAATGGGAATAATAGCAGCATCCCCAGGGTTGTTGAAAAGTGAGAAAATATTTATAAAGTTTTTTTGCACAGTGTCTGTCACATAGTAGGCATCATATAAATTCTAGCTCTTATTATTATTGGAGAGGCAGCTCACTTTCCATTGGACTGGTACTAACAAAGTAAGTCATGTTTGTAGCCAAGGGCAAAGTCCAAGTTTTTGGTTCCTCTGTATCATGTATCAGTCTGTAGCTACTCTGGTAGCTCCAGGGACATGTTCTCAATATTCAGACTAAGAATTCTTGATACTCTTCCAGATTCTTTTTAGAAATCAAAGCTCTAACAAACTCTTGATACTTGGAGAAAATAATGGTCTCTTGCTACTCAGCTCTGGGTCATGATTTCAATCTTTATTCTAGAAACTCTTGACATTCTTCCACAAGGCTGAGGTATGGTCATTTGGGTTCAGGGAGGCTCCTCTTGAGGCCCTTGGGTTGGAGCTTGTATAATTATAATGTCCCTTTGCTCCAAAACAGCTACTAATGACACTTGGGAATGGGGGGAGGGAGGCCCTCCTCATTGCATAGTATATTTTACTTCTCTTCATCTTCTCATACCCCACCATGGGATATAGGTATTCTCTGAGCTAGGAGGATTTGATGAACTGGAAATAGGTTCCCTGAACAGTCACTGCTCTGCCAAATAATTCTCTAATCTTCATGAGCATTCCAGTACTGTGACCTCATGGTCCAATAATGTTAACCCCAATATGACATCAAATGCTAATTGTCTGAGGCTTTGTTTATCTTATACCAGGTCTTGGTCACTGTTTCAGCACTTGAGTGGCTATTTCACAGGAAGTTTAGAAAGTGCCATACAAGACCTCATGGAGATGATCAGGAAGATCCACTGACTAATCCCCTATATGTAACTTGGAGGTTGAGTGGGATGTCTTAAAAGTAGAGATGAGGAGAGGGAGAGGTAGGCATAGAAAAAAGGTACAGGGAAAGGCATTTCCCCAAGTGGTGCAGTGGATAAAGCCCCAGGCCTGGAGTCAGGAAGATTCATCTAGTTGTAATGACAAATCACTTCACCCTGTTTGCCTCAGTTCCTCATCTGTAAAATGAGCTGGAGAAGGAAATGGCAAACCATTCCAGTATCTTTGCCAAGAAAACCCAGATGGGGTCACAAAGAGTTGAATATGACTGAACAACAACAATCATTCCAAGCATAAAGAGCAGTGTGATCAAAAGTATAGTACTGAGAAAGCTCAGGACAGGGAGACATAGAGTTGGAGACAGTGAAGTAAGGATAGGAATGGAAGTTAGTGGATTCATTTGGAAGAACTATGCATCATTTATCAGAATTTCTTTATACACTTTTAAATATTTTAAATTAAAAGATTACAGACTTACAGTTGGAAACGATGTTTGCTGACACTTATTTTAAAAATAAAAATTAAAAAAACAAAGATCAAATAACACATTGAAGGTCACATAAACAGTAAGTGACAGAGCAGGGATTTGAATCTTGGCCATCTGATTCCAAATCCCATGGTCCTTTCATTTCATTAGATTGTCTTTCATAATCATAACATTTTCTGCCTCTTTTCCCTGACCCTTTAGTCATCAGTATAACTAGAAGCTTAGAGCTACCACTGTGGTTTAACTAAGTTCAATATGCTTCTTAACAAACACCTCTCATAGAATAACTTGGGTCAAAGTTTCTCTCCCCAAAAGACTAATACACTTGGCTCTCATATAAGTACTCAGGCTAACTATAAAACTTTGATGCACACATATCTTTGACAGACCTGGAGCAGGTTATATCTGCTTTTAAAGTTTCCACTAAGATGCCAGAAAAATTATTCTTGCACTTTCTTTCTGCCTGACTGTGGCAGTCTAGATTGAATAGGGGAATACAAGAGGTGACTGAACAAACCATCGCCTCATCTGTATGTATGAATGTTTTTAAATTATTTTCTAAACATTTTTTTTGGTGGGGATTTTGGAATGGAAATAGGACAAAAGTATATCCCAGCCATGCAAATTTGCTAGGTCTTTTGACTTGAGCAAGTTCTTTAAAATTAGTTTGGAATAGATTTGGATGTTTGAATATATAGGTCAGATTCTGAAATAGGAATTGTTATAGAATGAGACCATTTTGAAGAAGATTAAAGGCAGAAGTATGACAGGTCTGAATTGATTTTAAAGCCTAGTAGCATTACTAGTTTGCAGTTAAAAGTCTTAGTACTAGATACGTGGTATTCTCAGGCTGATTTTTTTTTAAAAGAGAAGCTCAAGTGTTGAATCCTCTAAATAAAACTGAGCTTTATGTCTGAAAAAAGACTTTGATACATTTGTGAACTCATTGATGAAAGTGTATTACAAATTTCAGCCTATTTAATTCATCTGTGTTTTCTCATCCTGTGTGGCTCTTGTCCATGTCTATCCTGGAGAATTCCCATCCTGGTCCTGGCTGGTTTGATTGTTAGTTGCCTTCATCATTTATAATATTTAGGAGTGTGCTTCATTTCATTTTCTGTCTACCTTCTTCACAGTCACACTCATATACCATTCCTCATCCCTTTACAGTTCTGGAGCAATAAATCAGTTCTGAAATTCCTCCTGAGTTAATCAGGTCACCTATAGCTCCATTCACCATTCCTCTAACTTTCTATACCAGAATATCTATTTCTGTTCTCTGTTCCCATGTAGGTGTTTTCTTCTCCATTATATTAGAATAGATGTGTGCCACTCAAGACCCTCACACTACATCCAGCCCTTACAGTCTGTTCATGCAGCCCACATTGTGTAACTGAAAAATGAAGGAACAGGTGAGCACATGCATCAGTACTGGAACATCACAGAGCAATTTAACCCTTAACTAGCATGGCTCAACTTTTTCACATAACTAACACTGTGCAATGGAGTTTTTTGTTTTTTTCTTATAAAAATATGCATATAGGAATTAGGGTCTTTATTTGAAAAGATTGTATGACTCTTTGTAATTATAACAGACAACTGTATTATATGCAGCATTAATCACTATCTTGTCACAGCTCTTTGAGAATAGATATCAAGATTTTAGAAAACATCAATTGCATTTCAGTATATTTACTACTCCATTCACAGTTAACATCAACACATAGCCTGAAAACTTGCAAATAGAATACCTACAACTCCCCCGGCCCCATCTGAAGCATACAAAAAGTAAATATAGACAAAAATTTCAGATAAGCATCTTGAAAATATTCTTTACAATACTGCAATCTTTATCACAACATAGTTTTGATATCAAAACAGATATACTGATATTGATAAAACAGACAGTGTTCATATTAAAAATTGTACTTATTTTTTAAAAAAAAGTAAATATTCTATTATTATGCTCATTTTTATTATTATACTTTATTATACTATTACATTTTACTAAAAACTCATTGGTAATATGAATTATATTGTAGCATAAATAAGTGTTAAATTCTATATCTGATCAATGACAAGTTGTTTTTGAATGATGAGGCCCAAAAGAGCTTAAAGATTGGACTATTCCTTTAACTTTAGAATGTAAACCTACACTAGTGTAATACATTAGAATGTAAACTTCCTGAGGGGAAGAACTTTCTTCACTTTTGTATTTGTGACCCTTGTGCTTGACAGAATAAATAATTTTTTTCATTTATTCATTCAAAATTTTCTATGGTGTATCCACTAAATGTTCTAGAGTCTTTCCTCTGGAACTCTAACATTGAACAAATAACAATTGATGTGCATAAGCTCTGCGATGGTTATTCATCATACTCGCTATGTGTTCTCTACCTCCTTTTCATCATACATTTCTCTACACTTTTTATTATACTTCTTCATGGGAAAAAAAAATCCCTAAATGTTTTATAGATGTTATACATAGGTAAACATCTGTGGCCAGTTTGGCTAGTATATCAAGTGTATGAATTAGAATAACATGTAATCAATATGGAAAGATAAGCTGAAGATCAATTGTAAATGACTTTAAATGCTAAACAGATGAGTTTGTATTGTATCTTAAAGGCCATGGGGAACAACAGATGCTTCTTAGCAGAGGAGTGACATAGACCTTTGCTTGAAGATAATTTGGCAGATGAGTGGTAGTTAAATCGGCCAAAGGACGATTGCAAGCTATTGCAATAGTCTGGTCAAGAATTGGTGAGGGCCTGGACTATAGTGACTGTGGTATAAATAGAGAAAAGGAGATGGATATGAGAGACATTGAGGAAATAGGAAAAAAAGATGGCAACTGATTACTATAGCGGGGTGTGAATGAGAATAAATAATCAAAGATGACTCCAGGTTATGACCTGGGTGATAAAGAATACTAGCACCTTTGATAGAAACAGAAAAAGTTAGGAGGAAGAATGAGTTTATGGAGAAAGATAATGAATTCTGCTTTGGAATCCCATGAATTTGTGATACACCCAGCTAGATATAAAACAGGTAATAAGATATGTGATCTAATAACTAATTAAGGGACATATCATTTCTGAAGAAATAGTCTCACTGCAAATGAAACTGCTAGAAGGAAAGTTTAGCTAAATAAAAGGTGACATAGATTCTCCTTGTAGAGGTTTTAAAAAAGGAATTGTACTGAATTTTACTTTATGTCCAAGGTCAAGAAGAAATCTCTTTTCCTAGGATGCTAGGTCAACTCAAATTGTAATGTTTAATGAAAAGTATTTGAGAAGAGACAAACATGAAAATAGTTGGAACTTATGTGACAATATCTCTTAAAGAGAATGAAGTTAGAGAAAATCCTCATTGAGGAACTTGATAAGACCTTTCAAATTATAGATATATGTTTTAAAATGTATGTGTGTTTGTGTGTGTATATACAACATTTGATGATTTAAATGCAAAGGATGGTTTGGCTTAGATGGATGGGCAGTTAGTTGATACAGTAGAATGTTGGCCAGAAAGATCTGACTTCAAAACTTAACTCTGGTACTTACTATCTATGTGAACCTGAATGTCACTTAAATATATTCAGCCACTAGTTTCCTCATATGCAAAATGAGGGATAATAACCTTACAGGGTTATTGTGAGGATCAAGAGAGTTAATGTAGGTAATATGATTTGAAAATCATAAAGAGATAAATAAATGCTAGCTATGGCTAAATATGTTAGAAAATATGTTTTAGAGTACAAAATGACAGAGGCCAAAGACTTGTAGGCCTCACAGAAATCTCATGTAAATATGTTATTAATATTTTTTTAGCAAAATGAATCAGGAGGTATCAAACTTCGAGCGTATCATATAGCTTCATAAAAAGTGAAATTATTTATATTTTAAAAGATACTTTATATAAAACTACCTTGTTAGAGCAAAGATCAAAATGATTACAAAGCTAGAAGAATTAAAAATTTAAATTATATGGCGTATAATTAAAATACCTTATCTATTTAAATAAGGTATTGATGCTAAAAACAGATTGAAGAAATATAGTATATCAGTGCCAATAATAATAACCTCATACAGAGGTTTAATTGATATAAATCAATTACTATCACAAGGAGACCTCAAGATCATCAAAATTCCCTGAGTTAGCAAGTGTTTATCTTAAATTTGTGAATCCAAGAGCAACATCAGCTTAGAATATAAACTCATTTATAAAAATCTTATGTTGAAGAATGGTCAAAAAATATGAGTTGTATGAATTTGGAAAATAGCAAGAAGTAGAAGAGAGAAAAACAGTTTAAAGAAAGCTTTGAAGAGATCCAACTAGGCAAAAACCATCTCAAGGGCATTTAGGATGAAACTGGAAAGACAACAAACAAATATGGCAGAAGTCCATAAATATGTTTGTAACAAGCTCTTTTCATCATCAAGGACAAGGAAGCCATCATATTTGTGCTCTAACAATAGAATCAAAGAGGGCATAGAATAAGCTTTAAACAAAACAATGACAAGAAAACAGATGGATCAGATAATACATACCCAGAAGTGGTCTGTGGTGACAATTTTGAGGACATTGACAGTTAAATACTTAAGGCATTGAAAGACAAGTGTCATTAGTATAGTCATGTAAGGTTCTGCCCATTTAGCTTAGGCTAGTTT
This sequence comes from Macrotis lagotis, assembly GCF_037893015.1. NCBI lineage: Eukaryota > Metazoa > Chordata > Mammalia > Peramelemorphia > Peramelidae > Macrotis > Macrotis lagotis. The sequence goes on along the minus strand of NC_133658.1, from coordinate 92,220,613 downwards.
TTCCTTAAAAGCTATTGAAACAATATTGGAGATTTAATTCACTCAAAAGATTAAGGCTCAGTTCATTGGCAAATGTCCCCTGTTGTCTCAGTATAAAAAAAACTCAGAACAAGGGATTAGATCTCCCTCAAACTTCTGGCTACAAATCAAAAGCATTACCAACAACAACACAAAATCTTCACTTGAGTGAATTAAGGTAGTATTTTTGATAAATATTCTTTTCTTTTTTAAGGTTTTTGCAAGGTAAATGGGTTAAGTGGCTTGCCCAAGGCCACACAGCTAGGTAATTATCAAGTGTCTGAGGCCGGATTTGAACTCAGGTACTCCTGACTCCAGGGCTGGTGCTCGATCCACTGCGCCACCCAGCCACCCCTGAATATCCTTTTTTTCACTCTGAATGTCTTCTCACATCTATGACCAAAGAAACATCATTTTATAAACTCATAAATGGACCATGAATATCTCATTTTGTTTCAGTTTTAAACTAGAACTATCAGACCAGCTTAAGCCAGGGCTGATCTATTATGGAAGAATAGTTGTTAGAGGTTAAAAAAAGCCCAAACCTCAGATTTCATTATTACCCACCCCCTCTAAAGGTAAATGAAAGTACGTTAATAATGATTAACCCATACATAACAACTTTCCCAGCTATATAAAATTTTTATGAGAATAATCTATATGCCTAACAAAGTTAGCTTTGATAATACTATTAAAATGAAACAGACTTTTGAAAACAAAGTTCCAAGGCAAACCATATTTTTGTCATGTCAACATAAAGATGTAGGAAATTTAAGATCCCATTGTGCTTAATGTTACCAGTTGATTTGATAGAAAAAAATACTGCAGAGTTACTCTTCTTTTAAAACACTTCGTCCATGCATATATCAAAAGTATACAAAAATTCTCAAAAATTACAACATAGATGGTCTTGTTAAAGGACCCTTTGTCCATTATAATCAAATTAGGTTTAATGCAGGGAATGGTATCTTTTTTTGAGTGAACATAATTTTTAATGTTTTGTAACTTAATGCAATCAATGCTATTTGCAAAATGGAGCATTTAGAGGCTTCCACTATCTAGGGTGAATTCTTCTTCCATATGGAGCCTTAGATAGGACTTCCTTCATGATAGTAGCAAGCAGCTTTGGTAAACGTATCTCCCTGTATTATTATACTTTGCTTGATATTAATAATCAGAGGGTCATTAAACAAGATTTTCTCCAGTGGTATACTGATAAATATTTAACTACTAGTTCTCCCAAAATGTATAAAACGCTTTTAGATTTAATCTGCATTATTAGTATTTTCTTATGACTAGACAATGAACACAACAACAAATCAAGCTCTGATTTATAGCATTTGCTGGTTTCTGAGGTATAAATTCTCAAAATAAAAAATGAGCAATTAGCTCATAAAAAGCCAGTGTGAGCTATCTCCAGAACAACCTTGGTTATTGCTATAGTTATAGTTACATCTTTCAAAGTACCTGTATGTTTCACAGAAAACTTTGTTGGAAGGCATTAATTTGTGATTTAAGTGCTTTTTCATGATAAAAAGATCTTAAGCCCAGTAGGAACTTCTCTTCTCTATGACTTTCAGTTGATGGTGTGACTTTTGAGGAATATAGTTTATAAAAAAGCATGCCTGCTTTCTTTTCAAACATTCTTCAATGATACCCTTGATGGTATGTATAGATTATTCATATGAGAGCAACTGGAAAGTAGGTACATAGATGAGTTGCTGTCGGTATTTTTTTGATGATAATAAAGTTCAAGATTTTTTCCAAATATTTAATGTTATCTTCTATATATCTTGAGAATCTCTTAATGCCTTCAAAACTATTATCTTCAGCACAAATCTTCACTATATATATATATATATATATATATATATATATATATACATATATATATATATATGTATACACTTGGTCTGGTGTTCTCTTTGGTGCTATTTCTATTTTTCTTGTGCCAGGAATTCTAATTTTAGAGTCCAAATGTGTTGACTCCACTGCCAGTGATGGAAATGGAAAGAAGAGTATGTCATATTTTATTAGTTAAATTTTCTAACTCTAGTTTTGTTTATGCCTTAAGGATGCTTTTGTTTATTGGAGTCTTTTGTTAAATTTTTTTTAAATGTGTTTTTTTCTCCATTGCTTCTTGCTATTTCGTGAGGAAATACTATTCATAATTTTCTACCCTCCCTCATTTTTGCAAATGAATTTAAATTCCAAACTGGTATTTCCCATTGCTGCCAAATGCCTGCTTGACAAGATCATTTTCTTTCCTAATTGAGACAATTTTTAGGACTTTTTTTTGGGGGGGGAGTAACCTCGTGATAAATTTACATTGATGAAACTTCCCTGGGAAATGGTAATAGGCTATACTGATATCCATTCTACTCTACCTCTCTTATTTTTCAGCATCTATACCTTTAAATAGGTCATTGGAGATGATCATTTTTATTCTTCTAATTTAGTATTTATTTAGATTTTTTTTGCTCTAACAAGTCAATGGTCTGACTATACATAGACAATAAATATGGAGATTTTTCTTATATCAGCAGTCATTTATTGTTAAAATGTGAGCAGTTTCATTATTTCAGGATTATCTGGTTCTTGCTTTGTCTGATATATCTCAAAATTCTTCTTGAAGATGGTATTTGTGATATTTCATTAATTGTAACTTTTTATGCTCTTTATTAGCTTCTCTTGTTTATTGCTTGTGAACAATACATTTCTCTCATACTTATTTTTGCATTAAAGTCCTGGAATTTTAAAGTATATATTGATTTAATTTGGGGATCTTAGTGACTTCATCATAAAATTTCTCTGATCTTTCTTATTATGGAATAGATATTGGCATGTAATCTGTGATTATGTTTACTAGGATTTTGAAAAGTATTTATGAATCTTACAACCTGGGATGATTAACTACCACATCACATAATATTTTTTGTTGCCTATCAACACATGCTAAATAACCTCTACTAATTCTTTTATTTGTCTCTTCAAGAAGAACCTCTGAGCCAACCTTCCACCTTTCAGTCCTTTTTAAAAAAATTTAATATTTATTTATTCTCATTTTGTACAAATAATGTTTTTTATACATTAATAAAATATTCTTGTTTAAGAGGAAACAAAATACCCCCCTCCCAAAAAAATATAGAATTGCTTGAGCGATAAAGTAAAGGGGAGAGAAAAAAATTAAAATTAAAATTAAAAAAATAACAGTGATAATTGTAGGTATGGCCAGGTGGCGCAGTGGATGGAGCACCAGCCCTGGAGCCAGGAGCACCTGAGCCCATATCCGACCCCATACACCCAACAATCACCCAGCTGTGTGACATACAAGCCAACCCAACCCCACTGTCCTGTAAAAACCAAAAAAAGAGAAAAGAAAAAAAAGACCCCAAATAAAATAAATAGTAATAATAGTAGGGGTGGCTGGGTGGTGGACAGAGCACTGGCCCTTGAGCCCGGAGCACCCAGGTTCAAATCTGGCCTCAGACACCCAATGGTCACCCTGCTATGCGGCCCCAGGCAGGCCACCCAGCCCCATTTTCCCTGCACCCCCCCAAATAATAATAATAATAATAATAATAATAATAATAATAATAATAATAATAATATGCTTCAGTCTGTGTTCCAACACCACCAACTCTGTTGCAGGTGGATCACATTCTTGATGATAAGTCCATCACAAAAGTTACTTCCATATTTTCCTACCATTGCCATAGCTGATCACAACTCCGTCCTTTCGTATTTCTCCACTACCATGTACTATATTTTCTCTCTCCTTTCACTCTGACTCTGTTGTAGGGTCTCTGAGTGGCACAGCAGACAGATCCCTAGCCCTGGGGTCAAGAGGCCCTGAGCCCCCATACCACCCCTTTGGTCCAGAATCCACCTGGCCCTATGGTCCTGGGCAGGCCATCCAATCCCAGCCCCTTGGAAGAAGTAAAAAAGAAAATGTGTTATATCTGACCACTCTCCCACCATGGTCCATCCTCTCCTCCTTCATTCACATCCCCACCCCTTCCCCTTGTCCCCCTTCTCTCCTTACTACAGAAGTCTATACCCCATTGAGTATATATGCTGTTTCCTCTCCTAGCCACCTCTGATGAGAGCGAAGATTTCCTCATTTCCCCTTGCCTTCCCCACTTCCATATAATTGCAATAGCTCATTGGAATAAAGAAAAATCTTATTATATGAAATATCTTGGCCTATTCCCCCCCTCTCCTTTATCTTTTTCCCATTACATTTCCCTTTTTTTTCTATTGACTCCATTTTTGCACCATATTTTATCTTCAAATTCAGCTTTCTCCTGTGCTTCATCTATAAAATCTCCTTCTACCTGCTCTGTTAATTAAGAAGGTTCATATGAGTATTATCATTGTTATTTTTCTATACAGGATACATACAGTTCATCATCATTAAGTCCCTCATAGTTTCCCCTTCTCCTCCACTCTCTATGCTTCACCTGAGTCCTATATTTGAAGATCAAACCTTCTATTCAGCTCTGGCCATTCCAACAGGGGTATTTGAAATTCCCCTGGTTCATTGAAAGTCCATCTTTTCCCCTGGAAGAGGACATTCAGTTTTGCTTGGTAGTTGATTCTTGGTTGCATTCTAAGCTCTTTTGCCTTCCAGTATATTGTATTCCAAGCCCTATGAGCTTCCAGTGTAGTTGCTGCGAAGTCCTGTGTGATCCTGACTGCAGCTCCACGATATTTGAACTGTGTTCTTCTGGCTGCTTGTAATATTTTCTCTTTGACTTGGGAGTTCTGGAACTTGGCTATAATATTCCTGGGGGTTGTTTTTTTTGGAATCTCTTCTTCAGGGGGATTGGTGGATTCTCTCCATTTCTATTTTGCCCTCTGCTTTTAGGATATCAGGGCAATTTTCCTGTAGTAATTCTTTGAAAATGATGTCAAGGCTCTTTTCCTGATCATGACTTTCAGGTATTCCAATAATTTTTAGATTATTTTCCATATCATTTGGTTTTTCAATGAGATGTTTCACATTTTCTTCTAATTTTTCATTCTTTTGGTTTTGAAGTATTGAGTCCTGATTTCTTGTAAATTCATGAATCTCCCTGAGTTCTATTCTTTGTCTGAAGGATTTGTTTTCCTCAGAGAGCTTTCTTATCTCTTTTTCCATCTGGCCAGTTCTGCTTTTTAAAGCATTCTTCTCCTTAATAACTTTTTGAACTGTTTTATCCATTTGACCTAAGCTTGTTTTTAGCATGCTATTTTCTTCAGCATTTTTTTGGATTTCCTTGACTAAGCTGCTGACTTTATTTTCATGTTTTTCCTGCATCTCTCTCATTTCTTTTCCCAGTTTTTCTTCTATCTCCCTCGCTTGATTTTCAAAATCTTTTTTGAGCTTTGTCATAGCCTGAGCCCAATTTCTGTTTTTCTTGGAGTCTTTAGATGCAGGAGCTTGTGCTTCCTCATCTTCAGACTGAGTGTTTTGATCCTTCTTGGGATCACAGGCAAAATATTTCTCAATGGTGTTCCTCTTGTTTCTCTGCTTGCTCATTTCCCCAGCCTAAGCCTGTTTTTGGGGTGCTTCCTGAGCTTTTGGGTCACTCCCACAAGGATCTCAGTGTGTGAGGCTCTGTCCTCCCTCCTGGTCTGTGAATGACCATAAGTGCCCCCCTCTGCCACGGGACTGAGGTGGGGGGGCCCTGCTGTTCTGTGGGGGGGCCTAGACTGCGATCAGGATCTGAATGTGGTTAGAACCCCAGCGTTCTGTTCCAGGGGCAGAGGACAGGGCTGGGAAGTCCCTCTCTTCATTCCCCTCCCTAAGTTCAATGGATTCATGCCCTGGGGGCTCCTGCTTACTGGCTTCGCCTGCTTCTGTTTCCTGGATCTGGGCTGCTGCAAGACCATGTTGCCACCATGTTGCTCGCTGTGTGCCTTGAGGGCTGGACTTCACTTGCTTCCTCTGGCAGAGGTCCCCCTGCTGTTTCCCCAGGTTGTGCCTGGTGCTCCCCAGAGTGTAGCTCAGGAAACTCCCCTGCTTCTGTGAGCCGGGGCTCCCAGTGCCCTGGGGCTGCCTCTGGGAGGCTGAAGTTCTTTTGCTCTGGCAGGCCACCCCTCTGGCAGGCCACCCCCTGGCAGGCTGCCCCTCCAACCCTGGGGAGCAGAGCCTTTCTGCTCTTTTCCAGGTTACCTCGAGTAGGAGAACTGCCTCACTGGGTCCCTCTGTGGGTTCTGTCTCTCGAAAATTTAGTTAGAGTCCTTAGTTTATAAGTTTTATGAGAGAGCTCCTAAGTGACATTCCTCTCATGTTGCCATCTTGTCTCCGCCTCCCTTTCAGTCCTTTTTCTGCCTACTCTAAGTAGAGCAAATCTTCACAAGATAATCCTTCAAATACTTAAAGACAGCTACCATATCTTTTCTAGGGCTCCTCTTTTCTGTAGTCAACATTCCTAGTTCTTTCAGCCAATTAATTATCTGTTGACATAATCTTGACATCCTTTACCACCATGACCATTTTACTTTGTATACTCTTCAGCTTATCAAATGCTATCATGCTTAGAACTGAGTATAATACTTCAGATATACTTGATGGAGATAGAGCACAATAAGATTATTACCTTCCTAGTTTTGAATAATTTGCCTTATTTAAAGAAGTATGAGATAACATTAATTTTTTAAGCTGTTATCTTGTGACTTCTGAGTTCCGGTTCAGGTCTAGATGTATCAATGATCACATTGACAACTCATTTTGAGTTCACAGTTCATGATTTGGAGGGACAAAAAACACTTGGCTTAGCATAACTACTATGAGTTATTAAGCCAGTGCTGGTGACACAGGAAGAAAATTTAAAAATTTCTAACAATTAGATTAATGGTTGAATGCTACTTGTTAGGTATGATGGGAGAGATTATTTTTCAGGTGTGGGTTGAACTAGTTAGTCTCTTTTTGAAATTTTGTGATTTTTCATGATTTCTATGGTTCCTTTTTGTTTTATATTTATGAAAAGTGTCAAGTTATACCTTGGCATTTGTCTTTTCTAATAACTGACTTTTTCAAATAATATAATGCATTTAGTTCTTTAATTTTTTTAGAAGATAAAGGGATATGAAAACATGCTAGCATCTGTCTCATAACCAATTCAAAAGAAATTATGAGGAGGAGGGAAAAGGAGTGGAAAGGGGAAGGGAAGAAGTCAGCTAGGAAAAATAGAGGAGGGAAAAATCTTCCAGGGTACACAAGAAAAAATGAGAAAGCCTATGAGGTCTGGAAATCTTCCATCTTCAGAAAATTTTATCTGAAGCATGAAATCTAATCAGATTTTGAAACAGAAACAAGTGAACAAACAATTTTGGGGAATAGGAAATGGGTTGATGTTATTTTTCTATTATTACAATGAAAGCATATGCTGGAACTAGCTGAAAGATTATTATGAATGTCAGATTACTTATAATCCTGGTATAAAAAATTCCAAACATAATTAATGTTTTGTTTTTCCTGAGGTGGGAAGGAAAAGAATGAGGTTGAAGAGAGCAGATTGATTGCTCCAAAAAAAGGTCAATAGTCTTAAATCTGCAATCTACTCTACCAAGGAGATGTCAGCATCAAATTTGCTGGAGAAGAGTTCATTGAACATGGTGAGCTTCTTCTTGCCATTTCTCTAGAGCTCATCTTTTATTTCTGTAGGACTTGACACTTAATAAAGTACTCTCAAAACCATCCTATGAAATAGGGGGTAAGTATGACATTCATTTTGTACATGAGGAATCTTGGATTCAGGAAAATTAAGTGATTTGTACAAGTTTACATACCTGGGATTCAAACTCAGGGTTCCTTGATCCTCAGGGACTAAGTTCCAAGATTGCTTCATTCCATAGTAGACATAGAGACTCTATAGAGTATTTCTGAGTCAAAAGCTACATATGGCTGGTCCTCAACTTTAGTTCTCCCAGGGAACCAGAATTCTTTTTTTTTTAAGTTTCTTATTTATTTAGTGTCTTCACATTATTGCAGTAATCTTGTTGTGAAAGTAAACATAAACCCCCCTCCCCCCCAAAAAAAGATAGAAAACCTCAAGAGAAATGAAGTGAGAGAAAAAGAAGGGGAATAAAGTCTGTGTTTAGATACCTATTGGCTCTGTCTCTGGGGTGGATTGCATTCTTTATCATAAGTCCATCAGAGAAACTGCTTCAATGTTTTTTCCCCATAGTTGCTATTGTTAACTGTATTACCCTCCATTCTATTCCTCCCCACTCCCATTTATTCTGTTCTCTCCTTTTATCCTGTCCCTCCTCAGAAGTGTATTGTATCTGACTATCTTCTCCCATTAACTTTCCTCTCTTCTATCACCTACTCCCCCCTTCCCCTGTCCCCCCCCCCCCCCCTTATCGCATCCCTTTCCTCTCATTTTTCTTCTAAGGTAAGGTAGATTTCTATACCCTATTGAGTGTGTATGTTCTTTCTTCTTTGAACTATTTCTGATGGAAAATAAAAACTCACTCATTCCCCCTCACCTTCCCCCCTCTACTCTATTGCAAAAGTTTTTCTTGACTCTTTTATGTGAAATATCTTAACCCATTCTACTAATATTTTCCTTTACCACCCACTGACTATATCTTTATACTATATTATACCATTATATTCATCTCCTTCCTATGCCTTGTCTATATTTGCTCCTAACTGCTCTTCTAAATGAGAAGGCTCATATGAGTTATCAGTATCTTCTTCCCATGCAGGAATACCCATAGTTCAACATCATAATTCCTCATAATTAGTCCTTCCTATCTACCTTCTCTATGCTTCACTTGAGTCCTGTACTTGGAGACCAACTTTTTGTTAAGTTCTGGTCATTTCAACAGAAAAGTTTGATAGTCCCCAGTTTCAGTGAAAATTCATCTTTTCCCCTGAAAATGGATGTTCAGTTTTTCTGAGTAGTTAATTCTTGGTTATAATCCAATTTCTTTTGCTTTCTGGAATATAATATTCCAAGCCCTACAAGCCCTTAATGTAGATACTGCTAAGTCCTGTATAATCTTGACTAGTAGTTGAATTGTTTCTTTCTAGCTGCTTGTAGTATTTTTCTCTTTGACTTGGGAGTTTTGGAATTTGGCTATAATGTTCCTGGGAGTTTTTTTTCGGGGGGGGAATCTCTTTCAGGAAATTATTGGTGGATTACAATTCAATTTTTGTTTTACCCTCTGCTTCTAGGATCTCAGGGCAATTTTACTGGATTATTTCTTGGAAAATGAAGCCTAAGCTCTTTTCCTAGTCATGACTTTCAGGTAGTCCAGTAATTTTTAAATTATCTCTCTTGGATCTGTTTTCCAGATCAGTTTTTTTCCTATGAGATATTTCATATTTTCTTCTAGTTTTTCATTCTTTTGGTTTTGTGTTATGTTTTCTTGATTTCTCACAAAGTCATTGCCTTCCCTTAGCTCCATTTTACATTTGAAGGAGTTGTTTTCTTCAGAGAGCTTTTTTTTAAAATCTCCTTTTCTGTTTTTTTTTAAGGCATTCTCTCCTTGTTTGCCTTTTGAACTGCTTTTTTCCCATTTGCCTTACTCTGGTTTTTAACATGTTAATTTCTTTGATATTTTTTGGTATCTCCTTCACCAAGCTGCTGACTTGGTTTTCATGATTTACCTGCACCATTCTCATTTCCTCTTCCCAATTTTTCCTCTACCTTCCTTACTTTCTTTTCAAAGTTTTTTGAGTTCTTTTATAGCCTGAGACTAATTCCTTTTTTTGGAGGCTTTGGATACAGAAATTTTGACTTCATCATCTTCTGAATGTATATTTTGATCCCCCAAGGGACCAAAGTAATTTTCTATGGTCAGGTTCTTCTTTTTCTGTTATTTTCTCATTTCCTCAGCCTATGTCTGATTTACCATACTTCCAAGACATTTGGGGGTTTGGGGATGCCCCTTCAGGGATCTTAATTCCTCCAAGGTCTTATGAAAGGCTCTGACTGCTTTCCTGGCCTTCATTCTGGTCTGTAGATGACCACAAGCATTCCCCTCTGCCCTAGAACTATGAGGAGGGCTCCTGCTAAGTTAAGGTAGTATGGGAGCCCAGACTATGACCTGGATCTGAGTATGTACAAAGCAACAGAGTCCTGCCCCAGGGAAAGCAGGGAGACCTTGACATTCTCCCCGGACCCTTACCATTTGTGGGCTGAGTGCTCTGGAAGCAGCTGCTGGGTAGCTCTGTAGTTCCCACAGTGGGGCTGCTGCTGGTCTGGGCTCTGCACTTATTCTGGTGCAGCAGAGTTCTCTAAACCGATCCTCCAAGCCCTCTCTGGTGAGTCCAGGGTCACAGACCCAAGTGTCCCTGTGGACCTGGAAGGCTGGAGCTGATTTACTTTGGTGTGGCACAGATGTAGCCTGGGCTTCTCTGTGGCTCTTTCCAACCCTGCTCCTGGTGGAACAGACATTTCCTTCAGATTGACCAAGTTATCTTGGCCTGAGAAATTATTTCACTCAGTTTTTCTGTGAGTTCTGCCCCCTCTAAAATTTAGTTGGTCATAATTTTATGACTTCTGGAACTTTTTGGGCAAGAGTTTCTGGGAATTATGCCTTTATTCTGCCATCTTGGCTCTGCCCCTAAACCAACCATTCTTTATTAATATCTATTTATGGCATTCAAGATTATGTACAATCTGATTCCCACCAACCAATTTAGTAACTCAATTCAATTCAATAAACATTTATTAAGAGCCTTCTATGAGTGAGACACTACTGAGTACTAGAAATACAAAGAGGCAAAAGACCATCCCTTTCCTCAAGACTTACAATCTAATCGGGGAGACAACATGATAACAAACACATAAAAGCAAGCTACTTACAGGATAAATAGGAAAAAATTAAAAGAAGGAAAGCAAGGAATAAAAAAAGGTTAGGGTAGGCTTCCAGCAGGAGGGGGGATTTTAGTTAGAATTTAAAAGAAGCAGGGGAAGTCATTTGTCAGAGTAGAGGAGGGAGAACATTTCAGACCTGGGGAAGAACCAGAGTGAATCTCAAAACTGAGAGATGGAATGTATTATTCATGGAATAGTCAGAAGGCCAGCATCACTGGATCTAAGTCGTTAGGGAGTGTAGTGTAAGAAGACTGTAAAGGTAGGAGGAAGATAGGTTATGAAGGGTTTTGAATGTCAAAGCAAGCATTTTGTATTGCCTCTTGGAGGTAATAGTAAATCACTGGAGTTTATTGAATGTGGGGGTCAGAGGTGGGGAGAAACTTGAGCTAGGCAGACCCACTAGCACACTATTGTAGTGATCAAATTTTGAAGTGATGAAGTGATCTACTGCACTAGAGGGATAATAGAAAGGGGTACTCTAGAGAAATGTTGCAAAGGTCAACAGGATAGGCCTTGGCAACAATTTAGATATGTGGGGTGAGAGATAGTGAGGAATTCTGGATGATTCCTAGATTGCAAGTTTAAAGGATGGGGAAGAGCATACGCTTCCTTTTCTTCTATTTCCAGCCAAACTGGGCTATTTGCTATATCCCTCCTTTCTCTTCCCCCTCCTTCATATTTGCCTTGCTCCATCATATTCCCATGCCAAATGTATTCAACATTCCCAATTCTATCTGATGAAATTTTCATCCAGTCCTAACAAACTTTTAACTAGAGAGTTCATCCTCAATAGAGAGTATCATTGAAGACAAAATGGGCAAATTTGATTGTATAAAATTAAACTTAAAATATATCTAATGACAGTTAGAATGAGAAGAGAGCAGATACCTGTGGGGGGAAAAATCTTTGCAGCAAGTGCACTTTTTAGGATAAAAAATTATTTCTCTCATTTTACTCAGTCATATTTTCAATAGTATTTCATTTTTCTTCCACTTATTTGTAAAGACAATTTTTAGCATTCATTTTTACAAGATTTTAAATTCCAAATTTTCCTTTCTCCTTCCATTTCCCTCCTCCTAAAGTGGTAAACAATTTGATATAAGTTCTATATACAACAAGTACTCTTGGCAGGTATGTCAAAATGTTGACTCATGGTGAGCTTTTGGTTTATTAAAACTTTTACTCTCTCTCTTTCTCTCCTTTCTCCCCCTCCCTCCCCCAATGTGCTGCCCCTCCAGGGGCTGACTTCCTCAAGAGATTTCTTCAGCCATATAGTCTACATCACTTAGTGATCTTGAGCCTCTTTTGAGATGACATTTGGAATAGTCACTGGAAGAAGTAAGAGAGAGAAGTAATTGCCGAACTTTTTGATGGCACTCATATCCACAAAAATTTTGAATTTGTCTCCAAAATATACGAATGTTTATTTATTAAGTATATTGCATACATTTTACATTGTACATTATAATGCTATTCATTATAAAACAAAGATAAAATTTCATAATATAAAGATGAAATAAACAATATTTTAAAAATTATTTTATTTTTTAACAATGGAAAAATTCTCTTACTAAAAAGTATTGTGATTGAATATACTTCATTATTTTATTAAGTCTTGGTTTAACACTTTGTTAAATATTCAAAGGTTTGAAGGGCAGGGTATTTTGATTCTTGATTATAATTCACAACTGAAAAAGATACTTTATCAGGACTCATCAATTCAAATGCAGGAGTGCATTGTTCATGGTACTTATCAGTCAAATATTTTTTGTCGAAATTCTGTTTATGTTCATCTTCCCTTATGTCAATCAGATGTTCTAGTGAGCTAATATTATAATTTTGGGGGGGAGGTTATAACAGAAGCTTCAAAATTCTCTGAAACCTTTCATTTGGAATCTTTTAAAAATTTATTTCCTAGTTTTTAAAGTTTGTAGATTGCAAAAAATATGTTAATGTCATAGTTGCATAATTTGGGGGGGGGACAAAAACTAGGTTTTTAAGTTTCTTGATAATTATAATGACTTCATACCATCATTAGACAATATAGGAATTCCCAAAGTCCTAGGGCAGTTTAAACTATTTAGATCAAACCTAGGATAAGTGGTAAATGGGGGAAAAAAACCCCTAGCAATCTTTGCATCATATTTTTATGAAAAGGATTGGTATGCAAGATATATAAACAATTTATATACATACAAAGCACATATATTTATATGTATATATTTATATATGTATTTATATGTGTGTGTATATATATATATATATATATATATATTTATATATATGAGAATTACCCTGAATATATAACATAGTCATAGGTTTTGCCTCACACTCTGTAAATTGGCAAAGTTGACCAAAACATCAATAGTCAATACATTGTTGGTGGAGTTGTTAAAACAATTTTTAATTATTCAAAGTAAGTGACTAAGATGTCTATATCCATTTAATCAGAGATTCCATTACTGAACCTATTAGTGGTCATTATATAATTAGCAGTTAGGTTGCTCAATAGATAGAGCACTTCAGATATTTACTAGCTTTATGATCCTGGCAAGTCATTTAATCATGATTGTCTTAGCTTCCTCATTTATAAAATGATTTGGAGAAGGAATTGGCAAACCACTCCAGTATCTTTGTCAATAAAACTCCAAAACTGGGGTCATGAAATTGGACACAACTGAAAAACCACTGAACAACAATAACATAAGCAGCACTTTTTGTAATAGCAAAGAATTGGAAATAAAGTAGATGCTCATCAATTATGGTACATGAATATAATGGAATCTTATTTTGATGTAAGAAATGAGATATGTAATGAATAGAGAGAAGCATGGAAATATTTATATGAATTGGTGCAGAGTAAAGTAAGAAGAGCCAAGAAAACAATTTACATAATAACTGTAATGTAAATGAAAGAACAAACATACACCAAAAAATACAAAATGAATATAACAGAATTATAAAGATCAAGTAAGACTTCAATAAAGAGATATGAAATGTTACACTCAATCTAGTCCTTTGTGGAGTTCAGAGGGCCATAGATTTTATACACTGCATGTTGCTTTCAGATTTTTTTTCAATGTATTGATCAGTTGTACTGATTTTTTTCCCCTTTAAAAATACACTTTTAACTGATATCTTATTGTCTGATCTTGTTATCTCTTATACTTTATGTTTCTTCCTTAAGGATATGATTTCTCTTTCATCACACTCAATTTGGATAAATGTACAACAAGGAAACAATGTAAAGACTGACAAATTGCTTTCTGTGGGGGTGGGTGGGGGAAGGGAAGTAAGATTGGGGAAAAATTGTAAAATTCAAAAAAAATAAAATCTTTAATTAAAAATACTTTTTTTAAAAATATGAGATGGTTCTCTGGGAGCAGAATGGGAAATATATTTGAGATAACTGACAACTTAAGAAAAAAGAAGACATCAATAAAATAATTTTAAAAACATGGAAAAAATAAAACAAAAATTAATTGATATCTTTTGTTTATAAATCCTCTAAATTTTCCAGTGTATCTCTGTCCTTTCGCAGAGATATATTGGTAAATTTTTATCAACCAGTTCTCTAAAAGTGTGACATGCTTTTACCTCTAATCGGCATTACATTTTCTCCATGAGTTTCTTACATTGGGACAATCAACAAAAAATAAATCAACCCCAATTTGCACCCCATTTCTGAGTTGTAAATGATCACATTGAAAATTTAACAAGTGACTCTCAGGAGCCTGTCAGAGCTCATTCCAGCTTACACCTACCCTTCCCCATCTCAAGGAGTCATTCCTTATAACAAAAAATTTACAAAAGAAGAAAATTAAAGCCAGCAATACTAATGAACAAACAATCAGCTAATCAATGGACAGCCAGGGAATGGGGGAAAATCTACTATAGGAATTTAAAGTCTGACATACATAGTATTTATACATACATACATACATACATACATACATACACATACAACCATAGTCTGACAAAGAAATGGGGGGGGGATACCTTCTCATGATTTTTTTTGGGGGGGTCAAGGTTAATCATCATGATTTCACATTTCATAGTTTTGGTTGGTTGTTGTTCTTTTCAATTTTATAGTTTTAGTCATTTATGTATACGTGGCTTTCTTCGCTCACTTCTATATCAATTCATATGTCCTTTCACGTTTCTCTGCATCCAATGTATACATTGCTTTTTGAAGCCAAGTAATATTCCATTATATTCATGTCATCATAACTTGTTTAACTATTATCCAATCAATGAGCATCTCCCTTGTTTCTAATTCTTTGGTAATACAAAAAGGATTATAGCAAGTATTTTTGATCATTCAAGACTTTTCCTTTTGTCACTGTTCTCCTTGGAGTGTATTCCTAAAAGCAAGTTCTCTGGGTCAAGGGGTATGTACATTTGAGTCACCCTTTATACATATTTCCAAATTCCTTTTCTAGAGCTATTGGACTAATTCACAAAAGCAGGAATGGTTTTCAAATAGGGATGTGAAGACAGTGACAACTAACCTAGACAACTAGTCTAACTTATTCTGACTGGAGAGACAGACAGACAGAGAGAGAGAGAGAGAGAGAGAGAGAGAGAGAGAGAGAGAGACAAAGATGGAGTGGGGGGGGAGGGCTCTGTGCCATGCCTTTGCTACCCAAGCCAAGAATTTGGAGAGCTGAAAGGAGCCAAGATGATGGAGAGAAGCTAAGAATTTCCCTATGCTTTCCTGGGTTTCCCTCAGAAACAACATTAATTAAGCCTCTAAACAGATTTGGGAGTATAGAACCCACAAAAGAAGAGTGGAGCATTTTCCAACAAAGTCTGTCTCAGAAGTATCATGTGTATGCATATGGCAAGGACCTGAAAGCACATGGGCAGAAGGACATGGTGGGGATGAGTCAGAGGTTCTCAGCTTCAGGAGAGATCTGCAGTAGAAGCTCCTTCCTGGGCTCGATAGGTCAACAACATAGCAGGACAGCTGGGAGGGCCTCAAGACAGGTAGCCCAGACCCTCATTCAATCTGTGCACCTGGATTGGACACCTCAGCTCAGACAGCATGCCACTAATGTTCCCAACTCAGAAGACCTCAGCTCAGTGAATAAGCTGCTGGTATTCTCAACAAGAAGGTTTATGAGTGGGCCTTTCCCCAAACAAGAAGCTGAAGACAGCTTACTCAATCTACTCAAAATAAAGAAGAAAAGTCAGAGAAATGCTGGGACTACAGAAAATTGCCTTGCAGATAGGGATGGACAAAATATGATCTCAGAAGAGGATGGCAGATAAAGCACTACATATGAAGTTGCAGAGGAGAATATGGATTGATCTCCAGTATAAAGAAAGCTTCTTGGAAGAGCTCAAAAAGCTTAAAAATCAAGTAGAAAAATTGGGAAAAGAAATACAAGAGAAATTCAAAATCTTGCAAAAATCACAAAAATTGACTGAAGAAAGAAAATTCGTTAAAAATACAATTGGGGGGAGGGGCAGCTAGGTGGTTCAGTGGATAGAGCACTGGCCTTGGAGTCAGGAGTACCTGGGTTCAAATCTGGCCTCAGACACTTAAAATAATAATTACCTAACTGTGTGGCCTTGGGCAAGCCACTTAACCCCATTTGCCTTGCAAAAATACCTAAAGAAAAATACAATTGGACAAATGCAAAAACAAATGGGAAAAGATAACAGCTCTTTTAAAATTAGAATTTACCAAATGGAAAAGGAGATGTAAGAGCTAACTGGAGAAAATAATTTCTTGAAGAATAGATTAGGGCAAGTAAAGGATAATGACTCTATGAGACATCAAGAATATGGCAAGCAAAATCAGTAACATGAAAAAAATAGAATATGTAAAATATTTCATTGGAAAAACAACTAACCTGGAAATAGATTTAGGAGAGATAATATAAGAATTATTGGATTACCTGAAAGTCATGATCAAAAAGAGTATGGGCAACATCTTTCAAGAAATCATCAAGGAAAACTGCCCTGATATCCTAGAGCTAGAGGGGAAAATTGTTGTTGTTGTTGTTGTTGTCTGTCCTTCAAGACCATGAAATGAATAAAATACTTAAAAAATCCAAATGGCAGCATACAGGAGATAAGGTAGTTCTCATACTGGGCATCTAGGTGATGCAGTGAATAGAGCACTGGCCCTGGTGTCAGAAGGAGTTGAGTTCAAATCGAAACTCAGACATTTGACACTTACTAGCTGTGTGACCATGGGCAAGTCACATAATCCTGATTGCCTTGCATCTATGTCAGTTGAATCCATATCTGACCAATGAGTCCAGATGGCTCTGGTGGAGAAAGTAAGGCTGGCAACTTAGCACAGCACTTCCAATTCCAACAATAATTCCAATTATACCTTCCTGATGTCATGGTCTTTTTCAAGAATGAAGGACAACCAAGAATCAACTACCCAGAACAAGTGAGCTTACTCTTTTAGGGGAAAAGATGAATATTTAATGAAATAGATGACTTCCAAATTTTCCTGATAAAAAAACTAGAGCTGAACATAAAATCTGATTTTCAAATAGGAGATTCAAGAGATATATAAAAAGGTAAACGGGGGGAAGAAAGTGAATGTTCAATAAGATTAAACTGGCTACAAGCTTATATGAGAGGGAGATACTAATAACTCTTGAAAACTCTAACTCCTTTAGAGGAAATATACTTAAGTTGAAAAGTATGATGATATGATTTAAAAACAATTAAGACATTAAAAAAGGGATTGTAATGGGTTGGGAGGGAGAGGGAGGTAGAATGGGGTAAAATCCATCACATGAAGAGGTCCAAAGTACCTATTACAGTAGAGATAAAGAAGGGAGGAGAATTTTGAATCTTACTTTCATTGGATTTGACTCAAAACACATATACTCCTTTGAGTTTAGAAATTTATCTTACCCTTCAGGCATTAGGAAGGGAAAGAGGGGAAGGAGGGACTGATAGAAGTGAGTAAAGAAAGGAGGTGAAAAGTAAAGGGGGAAAGGGGAAAAGAAAAGGTAGGGGGGGATGATGAAGGATGGCAGACCAAGGGAGATGGTGTTCAGGAGCATAACAGTGGTCTAAAAGGGATAGGATGAAAGAAGAGAGAAAAGTCTAAATGGAGGGGAGATGGGATGGGTTAGTAACCATAACTGTGAATGTGAATGGCATGTATTCTCCCATAAATTGGAAATAGATAGCTGAGTGGGTTTAAAACCAGAATCCTACACTTACGCTGCTTACAAGACATGCATCTGAAACAGAGATACACAGAGTAAAGGTAAAAGGCTGGAGAAGAATATATTATACTTTAGTTGAAGTGAAAAAAGCAGGGGTAGCAATCCTCATTTCAGACAAAGCAAAAAAGCAAAAATATTTTTTCAGACAAAGCAAAAGCAAAAATCATTAAAAGGAATAAGGAAGGAAACTGCATCTTCCTAAAAGGAACCATAGACAATGAAATAATTTCAATACTAAACAAATATGCATCAAGTAATATAACATCCAAATTCTTAGAGGAGAAGTTAAATGAGTTACAAGGAAAATATGGAGAGCAAAACTATACCGGTGGGGGACTTCAACCTTTTTCTCTCAGAATTAGATAAATCTACTAACAAAATAAACAAGAAGAAAGTTAAGGAGGGGAATTGAATTTTAGAAAAATCAGATATGATTGACCTCTGGAGAAAAGTGACTGGAGATAGCAAAGTAATATATACCTTTTTTCTCAGTGGTACACGACACCTACGCAAAAAGTGACCATGTTGGGGCACAAAAATCTCACAATCAAATGCAGAAAGGCAGAAATATTAAATGCATCATTTTCAGATCATGATACAATAAACATCATAGGTAAAAAAAGGGCCATGGAAAGATAGGCCAAAATTAATTGGAATTAATTATTTAACCTAATTTTAAAGAGTGGATCAAATTGCAAATCATAGAAATAATTTCATCCAAGACAATGAAAATAATAAGACAACATACCAAAATTTGTGGTAATACAGCCAAAGCAGTTATTACAGAAAATTTTATATCTCTAAATGTATGCATGAATAAAATAGAGATCAATGAATTGAACTTGCAGCTAGAAAAGTAGAAAAAGAATAAACTAAAAATCTTCAATTAAATACCAAATTAGAAATTCTGACAAAGGAAAGATTGATAAAATCAAAAGTAATAAAATTATTGAACTAATAAAATCAGGTGATTTTAAGAAAAACTAATAAAATCAGTTGGTTTAATAAAAAGAGTTGTTTTTAAGAAAAAATCAATAAAATAGATAATTTGGTTAATTTTGGTTAATTTTATTAAAAAAGAAGAAAACCAAATTACTAATATCAAAAATGAAAAGCGTGAATTCACTACCAATTAGAAGGAAATTAATGAAATAATTTGGAATTATTTTGCCCAATTTTATGTCAATAAAATACAATCTAAGTGAAATGGATGAAAATTTACAAAAAATATGAATTTACAGATAAACAGAAGAGGAGATTAAATACTTAAATAACCCCACTTCAGAAAAAGAAATTGAACAAATCATCAGTGAACTCACTAAGAAAAAAATCTCTAGGCCCAAATGGATTCACAAGTGAATTCTACCAAACATTTGAAGAACAATTAATTCCAATTCTATATAAACTGTTGAAAAAATAGGTGAAGGAGCACCAAAATGGTATTGATACCTAAACCAGGAAGACTCTAAATAGAGAAAGAATATCAATTAATGCAAACATTTTAATTAAAAATTAGTGAAGTGACTGATTATAGCAAGTTATCACTAGGATAATACATTATGATCAGGTAGGATTTATGCCAGGAATGCAGGGTTAGTTCAATATTAGGAAAACTATTAGCATAATTGACCATATCAGTGACAAAACTGAAAGAAATCATATGATTATTTCAATAGATGCTGAAAAAGCTCAGCAAAATACAGCACCAATTCTCATTAAAAACACTAAGGAGTTTTGGAAAAGATGGATTTTTCCTTAAAATGATAAGCAGTATCTATCTAAAACTATCCATAAACACTATATGTAATAAGCTAGAAATCTTTCCAATAAGGTGAAACAAGGGTGCCCATTATCACCACTATTATTCAATACTGTATTAGAAATGTTAACTTTAGCAATAAGAGAAGAAAAAGAAATTGAAGGAATTAGAATAGGCAATGAAGAAACAAAATTCTCACTTTTCATAGATGATATGATGGTACACTTGGAGAATCCTAGAGAATCAACTAAAGATGTACTTGAAATAATCAGCAATTTTAGCAAGATATAAAACCCATATAAATCATCAACATTTCTATTTGATATCATCAAAGTACAGCAGCAAGAGATAGAGAAATTCCATTTAAAGTAATTGTGGATGGGGCAGCTAGGTGGCATAGTGGATAAAGCACCAGCCTTGGAGTCAGGAGTACCTGGGTTCAAATCTGGCCTCAGACACTTAATAATTACCTAGCTGTGTGGCCTTGGGCAAGTCACTTAACCCCATTTGCCTTGCAAAAACCTAAAAAAAAAACCCCAAACAAAGTAATTGTGGATGGCACTGTGGTTAGAACACTGGCCCTGGAGTCAGGAGGACCTAAGTTCAAACGTGACCTCAGACACTTAATAGTACTTAACTGTGTGTCCTTGGGCTAGTCACTTAATCCCAAACAAAAAAATAAACTAATCATTGACAACATAAGATACTTGGGAGCCTACCTTCCAAGGCAAAACCATAAACTATTTGTAAACAATAACAAACACTTTTCTCACAAATAAAATTAGATCTAACTGGACAAATGTTAATTGTTTGTGTGTAGGCTGAGCTAATAAAAATGGCAATTTTTACCTAAATTAAATCACTTATTCAGGGCTATACCCATCAAACTACCAAAAAATTACTTTATAAAGCTAGGAAAAATAATAACAAAATTCATATGGAGGAACAAAAGGTTGAGAATATTAAGGGAATTAATGAAAAAAATTGCCAAGGAAGTGGCCCAAACCATACCAAATCTAAAATTATAACGTAGCAGTCATCAAAACTGTTTGGTGCTGACTAAGTGGATCAGTGGAATAGATTAGCTACAAAAGAAACAGTATAAAAGACTATAATAATATACTGTTTGATAAACCCAAAGACTCCAACTTCTGAGATAAGAACTCATTTTTAAACAAATACTTCTGGAAAACTGGAAAATGGTATGGCAGAAACTAGGCATAGACCAACATCTCACACCCTATTCCAAGGTAAGGTTGAAATGGGTTCAGGATTAAGACATAAAAGGTGATACTATAAGCCAGTTAGGAGAAGAGGGAATAGTTTAATCTGTCATATCTATGAAAAGGGGAGCAGTTTATGGCTAAAGAACTAGAGATCACTATGAAATGAAAAATGAATAATTTTGATTATATTAAATTAAAAATGGTTTTTCACAAATAAAACCAACATAACCAAGATTAAAAGGAATCCAGTAAACTGGAAACAATTTTTTACAACTAGTTTTTCTGATAAAGACCACATCTCTAAAAAATATAGAGTTGAATTTATAAGAATACAAATTACCCATTTGATAAATGGTCAAATGATATGAACAGGTAATTCTCAGTTGAAGTAATTAAAGTTATCTGTAATTATATGAAAAAGTGCTCTAAATCATTATTGCTAAGAGAAATGCAAATTAAAACTATGCCAAGGTACCAACTCACATCTAACAGATTGACCAAAATGACAAAAAGGAAAATGATTAATATTGGAGGGAATATGGAAAAACTAGGACACTAATATAGTGTTGGTGAAATTGTGAACTTATTCAACCATTCTGGAGAGCAATTTGGAAATATGCCCAATGGGCAGTAAAAATGTGCATACTCTTTGATCCAGCAATACCACTAAGGTCTGTATTCCAAAGAGATCATTATTAAAGGGGGTTAAAAAAACCCCACATGTCCAAAATATTTATAGCATTTCTTTTCATAGTGGCAAAGAATTAGAAAATGATGCTCATCAATTGAGCAATAGCTAAAAAAATTGTGGCATAAGAACATAATGGAGTACTATTGTTTTGTAAGAAATCATGAGCATTTGGACTCAGAAAAGCCTGGGAAGTGTTGCATGAACTGATGCTGAGTGAAGTGAGTAGAACCAGAATACACATTAACAGCAACATTGTGTGATGATCAATTATGGTGGACTTGCTCATCTCAGCAGTACAATAATCAAAGATAATTCTAAAGGACTTGTAAAGGAAATACCACCCACATCTAGAAAAGGACCTATGTAGAGAAAAGTTTACTATTTTTAATTTTAAAATTTTATTTTATTTCCTTCCCTCATGGTTTTTTTTTCCCTTTTTGATCTGATTCTTCTTTTACAACATGATTAATATGGAAATATGCTTAACAATACATGTATAATCTATATTAGATTTCTCTCTGGGGGAGTGGGGAGGGATGGGAAGCAGAGAGAAAAATGTGAAACTCAAAACCTTATAAAAAAAGATTGTTGAAAACTATCCTTGTATGTAATTGGAAAAATAAATTAATTATTTAAAAAAAGAATTTGGAGAATTTATGTCTCAAATTACAATTTAGGAAAGGAGAATAAGATTCTAATCCCTGGGGTTGCACATGGTGATTAGTTGCCCTCTTATTCGTTTCTGTCTCAGTGAAATGTTTTACCCTTTCAATGCTGTGCATTACCTGGGTTTGTAGTCTACTGAATACCTAGACCTTTGCTAACTCCATTAGTTCTATTGAAAAGTAGACTAAATATTTTGCTACTGAAAATTCCCCATGACTTGACCTCAAGCTTTATAGGGTCTAGAGTAGGTTGCATCATAGGTTTTTCTTTGCTAAATGACTATTATTATTATTCTAGTAGTAAGTGGAAGAGATATGACTTGAACTCAAACCTTCTAAGTCCAGTCCTTTTTCCAATACATTAATTAAAAGAGCCACTTCTTTCACAGGTCAAGTATTTTGTGAACATTTGGAGCTGGGAGGATGAGGGTCCCCCTGGGTGAGCTGAACAGTTCTGAACAGAGAGGAGGGGGGTACTTTTTTCCCTGATTAGGATGGGGGAGAACATCTGGTGATCATCTGGTTCCCTGAGTGGCCTGGAGAAGAGAATGAAGAAGAATGAGACCCAGAGCAGGGTCCCAGAGGGTGGGGGCAAAGGGTAGGACATTTGTCCTTTCTTTCTATTCTGCTCTGTGTCTAGTGGGGGAGGGTGGCATGGAGCTGAACTGTTGCTTTTCTCTATGATAGTAATAATAATCATATCTGACATTTATACAACATTTTAAGGTTTTCAAAGAACTTTACATTCATTATTTCACTTAATCCTGACTTCACTCACTTTTTTTCTTTCCTGTGTCTCTTGGAATCAGGAAAAAAGGAGAGGAAAAATACCTAGATACTTAATAAAGGATTTTGGAAGTAGATGAAATAAAATGGACTCATAGAGGGCTGATAGATAGTTATGCCCCTGCCTGGGGGGGGGGTTCCTGAAGGAGCTTGTACAGAACTGGTACTAAATGGGACTCAACCTCTAGCTCTTCCTTCTGACAATCTGTCTCAGATCCCATTTAGGAGGACTGGAGGACCCCAGGTGTTAGCAAAATGGAACCATCTTCTCCCTTCCAAGTCCCTGTGAGAACCTTCAATACCCATCCTTCTTCCTTTCCTTATCAGACATGGACTTTTGTCCCACCATCCTCTCCCTCCCTTGTGTGAGGTATTGAGAATTTCTCTCCACTCTACTTATTATGTTTCTGTGGGGAACAAACACCCCATAGCATCTCAAAGTTTCCTACACATGTTTTCTTATTTTAAATAAATTTTTGACATATTTTGTTTCTTATATCATCATAGTTATTCCTGATGTTCTTGCTCCTTCCCTTTCTGAAGTGCT
Organism: Macrotis lagotis; assembly: GCF_037893015.1. Taxonomy (NCBI): domain Eukaryota; kingdom Metazoa; phylum Chordata; class Mammalia; order Peramelemorphia; family Peramelidae; genus Macrotis; species Macrotis lagotis. Next base: position 92,196,890 of record NC_133658.1, on the reverse strand, counting down.
GTCCCATATAAAAATTGGCATTTTTTTAGAGAGGGAGGGAAAAAATCAGCACAATTGATCAATATATTGAAAAAATCTGAAGGCAGAGTACAATGTGTAACCCAAGGGTTGGGTTGAGGGTAGGTGCTCATATTTATTTATTTATTTTTTTGTTTATTCCATTTGATCCTTATAGTTTTGTTACATTGATTTTTGAATTTTGGGGGTGTGGCTGTTCTTTCCATTTACCTTGCTATAGTTATTATGTAGTTTTTTTGGCTTTACTCACTTCAAAATACATCAGATGCTTTCATGTTTCTCTGTTTTCATCACACATACATCATTGCTTACAGCACAGTATTATTTTTTATTTAAATATGTATTTATTTATTTTTCCAACATGCACCAGTAGTTTTCAACAACCTTTTTTTCAAGATTTTGAGTTTTACATTTTTCTCCATTCCTCTCTTCTCTTCCCCTAGGCTCCACAGGTATAATAAATATACAGCACAGTATTATTATATTATTTTAATGTAACAAAATTTGTTTAGCTATTCCTCAGCTGATAGGCATTAATTTTGTTTCCAATTCCTAGTTATTACAAAAAGTGCTGCTATAAATATTTTGGAGTATGTAAGGACTTTCTTCTTTAGCCCAGGAATGGAGTTTCTGGTTGAAAGGATATGGACAGCTTAGTCACTTACTTTGCTTAATTCTAAATTGCTTTCCTAAATAGTTGTGCCATTTCACAGTTCCAACAACATATTAGTGTGCTTTTCATTCCATAACCATTTCAACATTGACTATTGCCATTTTTGTTACCTTTGCCAATTTTTAAGTTGTGAGGTAAAACCTCAGGATTGTTTTGATTTGCATTTCTCTTATTAATTATTTGGAGCATTTTTTCATGTGGTTGTGAATTACCATTTTAAAGAAATATTTGTTTGTATTTTTTGATCCCTTATTCAGAATGAAATGGTTATTATTTTCATATATATTTATCAATTGTTTGTATATCTTAGATACCAAATCCTTCCTTATCATAGAAATTTGATATAAAGATTTTCCCCCCTCATTTGACTCTTTCCTTTCTTATCCTAGGTGCATTATTTTTTTCTGTGATAAGGTTTTCAGTCTCAAGAAATCAAAGTTATCTCTTTTATCTTTTGAAATTGTCTCTCTGATTCTTCCTTAGTTAAGAATAGATCTCCTACCCATAGCTCTGAAAGGTATAGAATCTGTTTCTAATTTTGTTAATGTGTTTTACTTTTTTATAGCATGGTCTTAAATATTAAGGTCTTGAATCTAGTTAGAATGTATTATGGAATATTGTGTAAGGTGTTGGTCTAAACTTAATTTATGCCAGAATGCTCTCTAGTTTCTCAGAAATTTTTATTACATAAGGAATATTTTTCCTAGGTAATTTATGTTTTCCACTTTATCAAACTCAGAGTTACTGAGTTTTATTGTTTTTAATTCTCTCTTGTCTTGTCTGTTCCATTGATCTTTCTTTCTATTCTTTAACTAATAGCAGATGGTTTTGATGACTGTTGCTGAAAGTGCTATTTTCCCCTTCATCCTTATTTCTTTTCATCATTTCCTAAATGATTCTACAACTTCTATTTTTCCAAATGAAATTTATTATATTTTATCAAGTTCTATAAAGTATCCCATTGGTAATTTGGTTGTAAACTATTAAAAGTTGTGAATTAATTTTGTTAATATTGCCATTTTTTATTATATTGGCATGGTCTAGTCATGAGCACTGAATAGTTCCCCAGCTATTTAAGTTATTCTTTATTTCTTTAAGGAGCTCTTTGTAATTGAATCTATGCTAATCCTTTGTGTGTGCTTTGGTAAACCAATCCCCAGATATTTTTATGTATTTTGTAATTGCGTTGAAATTTCCCTTTCTAATATTGCTTCTTGTGTTTTTTTGTTTTTAATGTAGAAATGCTGTTGATTTTTGGGTATATTTGAAACTTTGCAGCAGCTATGAATTATATTAATTATCTTTGCTGATTCCCTAAGATTTTTATAAGTATATCATCAGTAAATTGGGATAGTCTCATCATCTCTCTCTCTCTCTCTCTCTCTCTCTCTCTCTCTCTCTCTCTCTTTTTTTGCAAGGCAGATGGGGTTAAGTGGCTTGCCCAAGGCCACACAGCTAGGTAATTATTAAGTGTCTGACACCAGATTTGAACCCAGGTACTCCTGACTCCAGGGCCATTGCTTTATCCACTATGCCACCTAGCTGCCCCAAGTCTCATCTCTTTTTAACCTATCTTTATATTTTTAGCTTCTTTCATCTCATTACTGTTGCTAGCAGCTGTTGCAAATAATTACGATTAGAGTGGGCATTCTTGCTTTACTCCTGTATATATTGGAAAAGGTTCTAGTGTATTTTTAATTGCATGTGATGTTTGTTTTTCAAAAGAGGTTTTATCTGATATTGGGGAGGAAGCTCTCAAAGAGATTTTAGTATAAAAGAGTGTTGTACTTTGTCAAAAGTTATTTTTGCACCTATTGAGATGTAATTTGGAATATCTTGGTTTTTAATATGATTAATTTTGTTAATTATTTTTCTAATGTTGAACCAAGGATTTTTTAGATAAATTGCTAAAGTTTGTATGATAGGGCTTTGTTAGAATTTTTGAATTAATGTTCATTAATGATATTAGCCTGTAGCTTTTTTTTCTTGAGTTTTATCTATCCCTGGTTTAGATATTTAGAGTATTTTTATCTCATAAAAGTTTTCTGGCATGATATTTTCTTTCTTAATCTTTTATAATTCTTCGTAAATTATGGCTTCTATTCTTTAAAACTTTGGTAAAATTCTCCTATAAATCCATTAAAATCAGTTTTTTCCTTTAGTGGTTCCTCTACAGCTAGATCTATTTCCTTTTCTGAGATTGTATTAAGATCTCTATTTGTTCTTTTGATAGTTTTGAAAGCATTCCTTAGGATAGGACCTTAGGATAGATTCAAGGATTTTTAAAATTTTTTCAAGCCTTCTTTTGGATTCTGGGAGTCTTAGACAGCTGAAATTAATTCATTTGTTGATACATAATTTCTGTTAGGAAGAGGTTTGAGAGATTAAGGGGATCAGAGAAAGTGTCTAGTGCTCCATCTTTTCTTCTATCTTTCTATCCACAAATGATTACTCTTGTCATGTTCCCTAATTAAAGTGGGAATTCCTTGAGAATATGACTATCTTCTTTCCCATTGCTTAGTATAGTATTTGTCAAAAAGTACTCACTTTCATGCTTTGCATTCATCATTTATTTGTTCATTCATTCATTTCATTTATTCATTTGAAGAGAGATATAGACAGGTGAACAGATGGACAGAAACAAAGACAGGCTTTGCTTCTCATTCTTTAGCAGCAGAAGTAAATATGGTTCATTCAGGGCAACAATGAGATCAGTAAGAGCCTTCTTCAAAAGGAAACAGAAGGAACCTAAAACTCTAACCAACCATGGCCATTGAACTTGACCAACAGAAACAAAGCACCAGGTTCTTCAAATAGCAACAGGCTTTGCAAACAATAAGCCAAGTCTGTGTAGGGTCCTGGGGTGATCTATGAACTATACTTGCCTATGCTGAGGGACTTAGCTGCTGAGTCATCTCAGAATAAAATACCATTGTATGTTATCTAATTTTGGAAGCTGTCTCAAAGGTGATTCCCAGAATGATAGAACTGAGAAGGATCTTGGAAATCTGCTTTCCAGTATCCACCCCTGCCATTTTGTTGATGAGGAAATGGATAGTGACTGGTTCAGGATTATCCCACTAATTGGGACATAACTCTAAACTTTCTGACAGCACCATGATGGGGGCCTATGGCATGGTGCTATGAGACACTTGACTTTGTACATTGGAAATCTCTCCATTGGTAGATCCAGAGCATGGAAGTCTGTGACACATGCTGATACCTTAAATGTTGAACCATGTGTGAAATCTAGGCTCTAGAGATCCGGCTAAATTGGAACTGCTGACTCAGCATTCCCGAACTCCATCTAAATGGAGGCTGGGCCACATCTGGATGGGAGCTTCCATGTGTCTAGGATCTGGGGTAGCTCTCTTTGTGTCACTCAGGATCCCCCACAGCCTTGTGCCTGCTGCCCCCTGTGCAGTGTAATTTTCTTGATGTCAAATAGTAAACATCTGGCAGCATCTGCATTGCCTAAAATAAACTAAGAGTTAATTGGAGCCGTTTGTTACTGTGATGAGCCATGGAAACCAATGAGGGTATGAGTGGGATGTGGGCTCTGGACACAAACTGGATCCTGTGGGAACTAGGGCTCCTACCCATTCTTTTACTAATCTCTTTAGAATTGATTGATAAAAATAAGAGATTAATCAGCTCCTGCCATGGAGGCTAATTTTGGGTCCCATAGGAAGAATAGAGTTCCTCCTAATTTAAAAGGTAGGGTCAGTGGTCAGGCCAGAGGATGGGTAAATCCAATGCCTGCAGAGCTGGGAATGAGGAAACAGGGCCAAAAGATCATTGATCACCTCCATGGAAACTCAGAAGGCATTGGAAGAGAAACCCTCATATGGCTAAAGAGCTAACTTGGGGGGAGGGGATGAATGATTTGTCATCTTTTAGATTAGGCAAGTATCTCAGAGGGTCCATAGTCCAACTCTTATCCAGAACACAAACATCCCTAGCAAATGCTCATTAATTGGGATTAAACCTCTGCCTGATTACCTACAGAGATTAAGAATGTAATATCTTATAAGTCAGCCCTCTTCATATTTAGACCACTCTGCGGTAAGTTTTCCCTTATATTGAGCCAAAATCTTCCTAGCCATCAGTCCTAATGTTCCCCACTGGAGCTAAGTGGGGGGGTGGGTGGGATGGGAGAATCTAATTGTTTTTCTCACTTAACATAACAACCTTTCAAACTTTTGAAGATAACAACATGTCCTATCTTGGTCTTTTCTAAGTTAATTTCACCCAATTCCTTCAACAGATTCTCCTATGACATAGCTTTAATTTATTTTCACCATTCTGGTTGCTCTCTGTGGTGGGTCAGGATATTGGTAGAATTAGGGCTTGAGTTAACCCTCCACACTCCCACAACACCATTTGGGACTGCATAGAAAAGTAAAGAACTTATGGAGCAGACATGGGCAGTTTGAGTTAATTTTGTCTCCAGGTGGGCCATTTGGCAAGAAGCTTATAAAGACAGCTTTAAGACTCTGTCAGGGAACTCTTGAGATCCCAGAGAACGTCTCTGCTCATTGCTTTTAACCTTTTTAGTAGCAGCTTTTATCTTCCTGTAAATTGCTTTTTAATTGCCTTGGGAACCACATTTACCTGGGGGTATTGAAACATGTTTTTCGTAAAAAGGCCATTTACTGGAACTCTCAGGCTCTGAGTGATCCAAACTATGAACCACAATCTGGACAACTGGGGATGAGAATGGGATCTGGTGCAAGGGCCTCTCTCTTTGGAAAAGTTATAGGGGGAGATGAGGGCAACACAGGAAGCTATGTTGGTGGTGATATTTGGCCATCAGGTAAGCAGGCTCATAATCATAGATTTGTAGCTGTAAAGAATCTTAAAGATGATCTCATTTGAACTTCTAATTTTAAAAGTAAGAAAACCATGACCCAGAGGGTCAAGTAAATAGGTCAAGGTCACACAGAAAATAGAAGAAATTGAAGACAGTTCTATTATTCCAAATTTAGTGCTCTTTATCGCCTCCCCCGGGGGCGTGTCTTCTCATCAGCCATCCTTTCCTCATCCCTAAAACACTCCTTTCTCATTTCCTCAACTCCATTTTATTGAATCCCTGGCTTTCTTCAAAGCACAGTCAAAGGGATAACATTTTCAGAAAGTGTTTTCTACCTCCCCTTCTACAAAATCCTTTGTATCTAATCTGTATGTGTTTTGCATATAATATATATTGGCATATTACATATTAGTCACCTTACCCCTTCAGCTGCAGCCCCCAGTGGAAGTTCTCTGAGCTCAGGGTCTCTTTGGGAACACATAATAGATGTTCAATAGATGCTTATCAAGTTGAATTGGAAACAGATCTTTAAGAAAATAAGGGAAAGGAGAAAATTAATGAGAACATTGGTTATAGTACTAAGGGAATGCTTAGAGATGAGGAGGCCATTGGACTAGGAAAAATTATTACCTCCCTCTTAAGCATGTCAGAGAGGTTTTCAAACCATCCTCCAAAGCTGGGAGACAAGTCAATGCCATGACTGAACAGGACATTTCTGGACCTTGTTGACAGATGAAATATAAATAAACCTTGGAATAGTTTAGTACCCTCAGAGAGCTGTGAAGGAATTATAGAATGGAACTGTGAATATTTGCATAGTCTTACACCTAGGTGGCAGCTAAGGAGAAGTGAACAGAGCAATGAACTGGATATCAGGAAGTCTGGATTCCAGTCCTACTCTGCCACTGACTAGCCTTGTGACCTTAGGCAAGAGACCCAACCTCTCTGGGCCTCAGTGTTCTCACCTATCAAATGAGGGGTTCGATTGAGCACTCTCTAGGGTCCTCTCCAGCTCTAACATCCTGTGAGTCTGACCTACACTAAATGTATGGGACAGATGGAGAAACATATTCACATAAAAAAGGTCACTAGCTTTGACATTCTTGGAACAGAAATGCTTCCAACCAGATGTAAATCCCCAAGCCTTCAAAATTTGGAAGAACAATTCATTTCATTGCTCAAATCAAAGAGTTTAAAATAGAACATGGTTCACTAGGAAAGAGCTAACAGAAATGGGGGAGGTAAGTTTCCAGGTAATATAGTTTGCAGGATTATAAATTAAGTACTTTATTGTGAACATTACTTTTTTTTAAACCACTAAAAGTTAATTTGGATTATAGAAACTCAAAGTTGTAAAGAAATAAAATGGCTAACTAATTCAGCCTCTACCTGACCATGAATTCCTCCCAAAGTAACCATGGAAAATTTTCCTCCAGGTCTGCTTGAAGGCTCTATGTCCTGAGCTAACCCATTCTCATTTTGAACATCTCTAGTAGTTATAAAGCTCTACTGAGTGTTATAGGGATTTGAGGGTAGTTCCAAGGCAAAACATTTGACATTTTAGCTTTGGGAGACATTTAGGACTGTCTTCATTAAAAAAAAATTTTTTTTTGAATTGGGTCTCCCTCTTTTGGCTAGGATGAAAATACTATGGGAGCTCATGGTTTGATCCCACTGTGGATTGGCATACTCTGTTTTAACCTGGGCCAAGTCACCCCTCCTTACAGTCTGGTGGTCTGCTCCCAGTGGCTCATCATATTGATGCCAGACTTCATAGCTTTAGCCCTACTGCAGCTCAGACGTCCTGAGGTAAAGCAACCCACCAGTTTCAGCCTTCCCGGTAACAGGGATTGTAGGTGTGTACCATCGTGTCCAGTGACTATCTCAATCTGGATGGACTTCCTCCAGCAAGGAGAGAGGCACAGTGTGAACCTGAGGAGCCATTACATTACCACAACCTTAAAAAACCAGAGCTAATTGTTGTAACAGGATCTGAATAAAACCCCCAGAGGAGACTTTTAAGGAGAAGTCCAGAAGGAATATTAGCCACCAAATGCACACACAACAGGGACAACCACAGCCAACAGTGTTAAGGTTATTTCCAGATGATATCATTTATATAATGGTTTAAGGGTTGAAAAGTACTTTACACATATTCTTTCATTTGATGTTCATGTAAGCCTGAGGGGGTGGTGGTGGTGGTGGTACTATTATTATTCCCATCTTATAGATGAGGAAACTGAGGCAGACAGAAATTAAATGACTTGCCCAGAGTCATACAACTCTGTGTGTATGAAGCAGAATTTTAACTCAGGATGAGCAATCCTGACCTCAGACCCAGTGCTCTTATCTATTGTGCTACCTAGCTGTCTAACTTCTACCTTCTGATCCTAAATCTACCTTCGAAGATAAAACTGAATGAATTTACTGTTTTCCATATGACAGTCCTCTAAGAATTTTTTATAATGATCTCTTAAGTTTTCTCTTTCAATAGTAAGAACAAAAACAATGACAAGCATTTATTCAGTACCTACTACATGTCAGACACTGCTAAGAAAGACAAAAGACAGTTCCTATTTTCTAGAAGCTCACAGTCTAATGTTGGAAATAATATATAAATCACTATGTAGGAAAAAGATATAGACAGGATAAACTGGAGGGATTCATAGAATACTTGTATAGGAAGTTGGCACATAAACCACCAAAAGATCAGAGGTTTAGAGCTGGGAGGGTCCTAAGGGGTCAGAGATGTTCACCAACTTGCCCAAGGATTTCACATCAATTACAAAGAGAACAAAGATTTAACCCAGTTCCTCAGATGCCAATAGCTGTGCTCTTTTCACTTCATCACATCTTGCATTTTTCTAGTCCTTTATCATCCTACTCACCTTTCTCTTATTGCTTTCCAATTTGTCAATGTGCTTCCTAAAACATGATGCCCAGAAGGGAACACTCCAGGTAGTATGGGTATGGGTATTAGGGCAGAGTACACTGAGACAATTACCTCTCAGGGTCTAGAAACCCACTCTCTTTTTTTGTTACTGAAGCCCAGGATGGCATCATAATCTTTTTATTTTTTTGTATTTTTTTTGGGGGGGTGATTCAGAGAAAAATAATACTAGATGAGGTTGAATGTTCAAAACATATCGTATTTAATGTATACAAATATGTATGGCCAGTAACCGTTGTATAGAAGTAGATCCACTTGATGAAAACACTTGATTACCCATTTGATCTATGGATCTATTATTTAATTTATTCTTGAATATTTACAGAAGTAGTCTTTCAGCATCAAATACAATGATTCCACACACTAGTAGAACTATCTCATTGAAGGATCACCATCTCAGCAGACTCCTGGAGAGCCCGTGACTAAAGGGGATTATTAGTGAGGGTTGTCTTGTGAGAAAAAGAATTTCTTTTAAATATGTAAGTGTGTGTAAGTGTGTGTGTGTGTGTGTGTGTGTGTGTGTGTGTGTGTGTATAAATGTAAAATGGTATATTTATGTATTCTCCCCACTGCATGTTAAAATAATTTTTAAATCATTTTTTAAAAATTTTGAATTCCAAATTATCTTTCTCCTCTCCTTTCTTCCTCCCTGAAACAGTAAGAAATTAGGTATGGGTTATACATATGCAATCAAGTAAAACATTGAGGAAAATGATTTCTAAGACTTTATTGGTAGAACACATTCTGCTTTTAAAATCTTCTTGCTCTTAGTGTTTAGTTCAACAGACATGGAGTAGAAGAGAAAAGCAGTAACTCTTAGTAGACTGTAAACTCTGTGAGGGCTGGGACTTTTGTTCTTGCCTATCTCACCAGGATCTCATTGAATACTTGTTTTTCAGTTGAGTCTGACTTTTCATGACCCCATTTGGGTTTTTCTTGACAAAGATATTGTAGTGATTTGCCATTTCCTTTTCCAGCTCATTTTACAGATGAAGAAACTGAGGCAGTCAGCTTTGAACTAGGGAAGATGAATCAGCCCCTATCCAGGCCCAGGACTCTAGCCACTGAGTCACCTAATAGGTTCTTAATAAATGTTTATTGAACTGAACTGGAGGTATTGGTACAGGAGTAAGAACTCTGGATTTGGAGAGTCAAAGGACTTGGGTTCATTGTATAGTTAGAATTGGAACCAACTATGTCACTTAGTATCCATGGGACCTTGGTCTATCCATGGGACTTTCCTTCTTTGGGCATTAGTTTCCTCATTAATAAAATGAAAGGGCTGGATGAGTTGCCCTTTGAGGACCCTTTCAGCTCTAAATATGTAATCCTATGAATTGAACTTTGTAACTTTATAGCTGGATTCAAAGAGTTTATCAGTACAAGCTTATGTCATATATGACCAAATGCCTGGCTAAAAGTTTGGGTCAGTTCAACTAATATATATCAATCAATAAACATTTATTACATATCTACTTAAAAACAGACACTGGGGAAAGACAGAAATCAACACTTATTGAGCATCTATGTCACAGATACTGTGCTAAGTATTTTACAAATATTATCTAATTTGATCTTCACACAACAACCTTGGAAGATAGATGCTATTTTTATTCCATTTTATAATTGAGGAAACTGAAAAAGTTATGACTCTTCCAAAATCAAACAGCTAATAAGTGTCTGGGGTAGGATTTGAATTCAGGTCTTCTATATTCCAGGCCCAGTGCTCTATCTACTAAGCTACCTAGCTGCTTCAGCATGGGAGATATGATACAATCTCTGTCCTTGTGAAATTTAAAATTTAGTAAGGAATATGTGACACATTGAAAACTGTAGTATACACAATAAGGGAATTAGAATGGTACACAGTTTGATGTGATGTTCAAAGGGGAGAAAGGCTGTTACTCAGGGGAGGATCAGGAAAGATTTTAGGAGGAGATGACATTTAAGTATAGAATGGAGGATTGTCTACCTCCTAAACTGACAATCTTCAGAGAAAGTCTAAGCTCTTGGCTTTGGTGGTTGAAGGAGATGGGAGAAAGAGATGAGAGGGTGGTGAAATACATGGAAGAAATAACACAGAGCTTTGGGATTTTGCTAATGTCGCTAGTCCTGTCACTGTGCTCTAAAAATTTCATTTTGTTGGAAGTTTACTTTATTTTTGCTTCCTGTTTCCTATAGACTTGACCTGAGATTAGCAAAGAGTTCCTTTAAACCTATTATTTCTAAATGACTGATATAAAAAGGGCACTCTTAGGGACTTTACATGTTCCCCACTCAATCAATCACTGTGTCTTTATCTACCATGTGCTGAAAATGCAGTCTTTGATTTGGGAGGCGATTCTGATTATGCTCAATAGGGTCCAGTAAAGATTATCAAGTAAAAGAGTAAGTCTAGGAATCAGACCAAGGAAGGATCCCTGGCTGCTGGCTGAGGCATGCTCTTTTTTAGCCCCAAGAGACTTCTCATAGGATATAGAGGTGAAAGCTGTCATATAGATCAATGTTTAACTCCCCAATTTCCAGGTAAGAAAACCAAGGCCCAGGGAGATTAGATGAGTTACTCAAGAACATGTAGGAGCCAAGTTTCAAATCCACCATATTGCTTTCAAGAAGTACATTACTGTATCAGCAGTATCAAAGAATTCAATTAAAACAACTACTAGTTTTGCTCAGAAAATATATGTTTAAAGAAGACCCTACAATTCTCTACAGTTAAGCAATGGAATTTAGATTCATTCATTCATGCATGCATTCCTAAAACATGTCTAACCATGCTTTAGGGTAATCCTCTGCTCAAGAAACTTCACAGGTTTCCCATCATCATTAAGATAAAATACAACCTTTTCTGTTGGACAATTTAAATCTCTTTATAAACTGCCTATATATATTCTATTTGGCCGGGGTGATTATACTTTACTACCCTCACAAATTTTGTGCTTCAGTCAATCTTGTCTATTTCTAGTTCCATTTTTCCCCCCTCCAGATCTTTGCGTATCCCTGGAATCTTTCCATTCTCACCTTTGCCACTTAGTGCCTCTAGTATGGGACAATGGGGAAAGCATAGTCAATTCAGAGGACCTGATTTCAAATTCCACCCCTGTCACTTAGTAACTGTATGACCTTGGGCAAGCAAAACTTCTCTGGGTCTACTTTTCTCATGTATAAATTTTAAATATTGGATTAGATCAGCTTTAAGGTCCCTCCTAGCTCTGTGTGATTCACTTACATAGCCCCAAATCCATCATTCTTATTAGTTGAGAAAAATCAATTCTCAGTGAGGATGAGAGACTTGTTCAAAGTCACACTGGTAGGGAATAGCAGGGCTACCCTTTCCAGTAAATCAAGCTTCCATGGTGATGTCTTTCCTATGGCTGTCTTAATATTTGCAGATACCAGGGCAACATCTAGATTGTTCTTCTATTCTCCTTCACTCCTATAAACAAGAGTTCCATCTCCTTTTCTAGTTTTGTGTCCTTAAGTGATGGTATATAATATATTAAGCATATTGATATCAAGGACCTTGGATTTCCTTGGTAGCATAACTTCTTCAAAGAGTGTTGACTACAACCCATCTCTAACAGCAAATTATAAGACTCTTGACAAGTCCTAGTCCTGCTCAGGCTCTTATGTAATCATCAGTGATCAGGGATGGGTGTCCTCCCTCTTTCTTCTTCATTGCCTAGAACATAGCCCTCTGCTCCCTGGGGTCCTGCTTGAGTACCCATCCTCTTTCCTAAGCTAACAAGAATGATCTCTCACTTTGAGGAGTCAGTTGGCCCTTTCCTCTAACATCTCTGGAATGGTAGGTATTGCTTTCCATTATCTGCCTTTCACAAATGAAGAACTCATTCTCAGAAAGATAGAATGACTTGCCTAACATTCCAGAAACCAAGGATCCTTGACTCAAGCCTGTCATTAGGTTGGGTAGAAGACAGGGAAGAAACTCACATAGGAATACCATGTTGTCCCTGAAAACACTGATCCTGACTACAGACGTAAAAGGTTGGTTTTGAAAAAATAACTACTTATCTTCCAATTCTCATTTCCCTGCTTTTCCCTCTCATAGAGTTATGTTTTCCACAGTGATATTTCCCTTCTCTGTATATCATGGATCCTTTCCCCAAGGAGATTAGGAAGACATTTGGAAAATACCAGATTTTTCAAGAAAAAAAAATTAATCATTTTTCAATCTCTGGAAGAGGGGGTGAATTATCTACTGGAGGGTGACTAATCTTGTACATCCTGAGCATTTAAAAAAAGTGTTTGAGTGACTGTGGTCACTCCATGAGGATTTGCATTAAGGAAAGTCTTCTTCTATCACATACCTACTTTAGGCCCTTCCAGTGTCTCATGCCCTCATCATAAGGAAGATTCCTTTAGACCTAATTTGTATACTGTTGCTGTAGTTCTGCCTAACCCCAACTCTCTTTTGACCTTTCCAACTTCCGTTGTTGGAACCCCTGTCCTTCAAGTGTTGATAGCTCAATTCTAGTATCTTCTATCTGTTGATTATTTCATATTTATCCTATCTATGGTTGTTTATATAGACTGCATGTCATCTTCCCCATTAGACTATGAGCTCCTTAAAAGGAGGGCAAGTCTTTTCTTTATATCCCCCAGCATAGTGCCTATACTATGTAGGAGAGTTTAATATTTATTGATTACCTGGCTGACATACCTGGGGGATCACACAGCTAATGTCTTCCTGACTCTTGATTATTCTATCTACTCTACCTGGTTTTTAAAGTCATTTACAACGTAGCTTTCATTGATATTTTCAGCCTCATTGTACATTGGTCTCCTTTCTATATCCTTCTATTTAGCCAATCTGTTCTCTCCGTTCTCACTTAGAAAAATCTGTTGGTCCTTTGAATTGTCTGCCTCCTGTGTCTAGAATGTACTCTCTTCTGATTTTCCAGTCACAGAATGTCTCCCATCTTTCAAGACACAGCTCAAGTAGCACTTTTGCTTGATTCTCCACAACTGTTAGCACCTTTTCAAAAAGTCTTGTGTTTAATTACTCTGTATTTCATCTGAACATATATATGTTGTCTCTCCCAATGGAAAACAGGCTATCCGAGGTCAAGGATTGTTTCTTTCTTCATTTTAATGTTTGCATCCACAGTGCCTAACTGTATAGTAAGAGCCAGGCACTGAAAGGGGAAGGTGATGATGAAACGTGTAGAGTTTATGGTTCTACCCTGGACAGATCTTGTCAGTGAAGTTTCACCCTCTTCCCCTTTGAAAAGAGAATGGAGAAAAGTAGACAGGGGAAGATGACGGCTTCAGAAGAAACACCTGCATCATCTTGTTTTATTTTTATTTATTTCTTTTTTACAAAAATAAACAATTTAATTAACAAGAAGTACAAAAGCTTCTGGATGTACAAACTCCAAGACAGGGAGAGTCTGGGCATTGCCACTCTGCTGCTTTCACTGAAAGCAAAATGAGGCAAGCTCTAGTCCCATGTCGTAGCTTGTGGCTCATGCTGCAACCCCATTCCCCAATCCCCCCACATTTCGGCTCATACTGGTTTGTTTCCCCCATCCCCAACCTCATGAGGTCATAGAGGGCTCCCACAGCATCCCCTTAGGAAATAGCTCACATACATATTTACTTATGGCCCACCTCTCAAGGCCAAATCTCAATTCACAGAGAGCAAGTGAGGTGGCTGATTGTCCACACACAACCCCTATGTGGGGCAGGCAACCAGTCAGAAGGGGGGAAGCAGCATGGCCTCCACCTACATTCTTGGTTTATAAAGGCAGTGACGTGACACCATGGCAACATGGGGGGAACAGAGCCACCCACAGGATTGTCTCAGCAAAGGGAGAAGGCTCTCTCCCAAGGGCCTAACAGGCTGGCCTATTCCCCTGATATTGGCCCCAAAGGGTCATTCCAGAATTGCCTGTGTCTCTCTCCCCACCCCCAACAGTCTGTGCACAGAGTTCCTGGCGGGGATTGCCGCCATCACCATCACCAGTCTGTTAAACTCACATTTTACATTTTGATTTATTGCACGTGTGTCCTGCTTGGGTTTGCTCCATGATGTCCTCCCCGCCCACTGTCGGCTCTGGGGCTGATGGCCAAGGTCAGTTAAGCCCTCAGGGTGGTCAAGCAGACGCCCTTACATAGGTGATTTTGTTAGGATCAGAGACTATTTGGCTCCAACCTGTCTTGAAGAAGACAAGCTGTCGACCTGAAGGGCAAGAAAAGACATGGTGATGAGACAGACTGAATGAAGTGAAGCAAGATCTCTATTTCCATCAAATTAGGGGAAGGGAAGGAAAGGAAATATCTTTCCCATACATCCTTCTTTCTTCAAAGCCTGTCTGTACATAGTTTGCATATTGTCTGTCTCGTTATAATGAACTCCTTCAGAACAGGAACTGGGGCAGGGGTTGGCTTTCTTTGGTATCCTATCTCTTAACATAGGACCTTGCATACAGTAGGTGCTTAATAGAAGCTTACTGACTGGTTGAACCCACCAGAGAAGGAGCCTTGCCTTGATAGGACTCTAAACTCAACGTGATTTTTCTTTATGCATCTACAGAGGCACTGTGTACAATCTCTCTTCAAGTCTACCTTCCAGAATTTTCATGTTCCTTCAAGGCTCTACTCAAGTGTCTTTTCCTTCAGAAAAGCCTTCCTTGATCCTCCTAGTTGTTAGTGTTTTCTTCCACCTCAATTTGCTGCAAATTTATTTATAGTATCATAGATCTATAGCCCAAAGAGATCATTCACTGTACAGAGGGTAAAACAGAGACCAAGAGAAATGAAGTGAACTGCCTAAAAGTCACAAGTAAGTGTCAGAGGCAGGATTTGAACCTAGGTTCCCAGATTCTAGGACCAGACTTTCCCCCACTGTATTACATTGCCTTTTCTGTGTCTATATTGTATTCCCTCCCCAATCCCCAGTAGAATATATGCTTCTCAAAGACATGGGCTGCCAATTTTGTCATCTCTGTAGATCTTAAGACAGTACTTTGTATATATAGGTGCTTGATAAGAGTTGGGGGGGGGCAGCTAGGTGGCACAATGGATAGAGCACCAGCCCTGGAGTCAGGAGTATCTGAGTTCAAATCTGGCCTCAGACACTTAATAATTACCTAGCCGTGTGGCCTTGGGCAAGCCACTTAACCTCATTGCCTTGCAAAAACAAAACAAAACAAAACAAAACCAAAAAAAAAAAAAGAGTTTGGGGAATTGAGCGGAGTTTGCTATTAGCCTTACCTGTCCAGGTAGTCTGGTTGGTGACCACAAAGGCCCGGCACTGGGAATGACTTTCACAGACATCCATTGCCTCAGCAAGGCTGAACACAGAGAGGAGACAGCCTCCATGGTGATAAGAAGGCCAGCAATGATAATTCTCTTGTGGGATAGTAGTGTCTGGGACCCGGCGGTATTCTAGGAGAAGCATGTGTAAGCATTTCCATGAGCAGGTCTTCTTGGTTTCAACTCTATAGAATACCAAGCTCTATCTTCCCTCCTCCCACCCCCTATCATTTCCTTCCCCCAGGATAAGCTGATCACCTGAAATCTCTCCATCACTATGTAAAATGACTCAGGTATTTATACCTAACATTCTCTCAACTCAACATGTTGGCTCTCTCCTTTGATTGGAAGGCTGGAGCTTTGAGCATTAACTTTCATCCAAAGCGTTCCTTTCTGGGAAGTTCACAACCTTCCACTTTCCAGCACCATCCAAACCTGGATTCTAATCCATGAAGCACCATGGCCCTATGAGATATCTCCTGGTGTACACCTTCCCTTTAAACTTCCTTTTGTGTATTATCTTCCCCCATTAGATTGTAAGCTCTTTGCAGGGACCATCTTTTTTCTTGGTGTAGGACTTAACAAATGTTCACTGAATTGAATTAACATCCTAGGATTTAGAGCTGGCAGGACATTATTTAATGGTTTTTTTTTTTTTTTAGGTTTTTGCAAGGCATTGGGGTTAAGTGGCTTGCCCAAGGCCACACGGCTAGGTAATTATTAAGTGTCTGAGACCGGATTTGAACCCAGGTACTCCTGACTCCAGGGCCGGTGCTTTATCCACTGAGCCACCTAGCCGCCCCCATTATTTTATATTGTAGTTTAATCTCTCTGTTTTCAGTTGTACAAACCGAGGTATAGAAAGAACAAATTTGGTCAGTCATTCAATCAGGAAGTGAGAGGCAAGTTTAGAACCCATGTCTCTACTCCAAATCTTATGCTCTTTCTACTAGACAGCCCTGTTCTAGGGAAATATAATAGAAGACTTGGAAAGACATAAGGAAAGAAGGGGGAGGAGGAAGAACTCAATGAAGGTTCATTCCTCTGGAGGGGAAGTCCACCTGCTCACCTCACTGCTCCTGTCTAGCTATTCCTGTCACATTCTAGGTCATGAATAAGACCAAAAACTAAGGGTACCGTCTGTTCCCCAAACTGAGAATGAAGAAAGGGGGAAAAAAAGCTTGTGTCTAGTAAAACTAGGGTCAGATTAAAGCCTTCTCCCCAGGGTAAGGATGACAGAATCTGAATCTCTACTGAAGTCAGGCTAGGGGGTTAGCCATAAAGTCAAGTCACAGAAAGGTCAAAACTCCTTCAATGTCCAGACTTGGGATGTTGGGAACCAATAAACAAAGCCATCAATGTATGCATGCCCTCAGGGCTGACAGCACAGTCACAGGAACACAGGATGGCCCACATATATGAAGGAACGACACACACACACACACAGGCTGAGTCAATTGGAAAAGGTTCCACTCCATCCAATCTGATGGATTTGTGGCTGAGGTAAAATTATTTAGGATGTTTGGGCCCTGCCCTTTCTCCTCCTACCCTACAACTTCCTGGGGTGCCCTGAACTTTGGGCCCCAGGCAGATGGTTGTAGGCTGGTCCAAAAGGTCAGGAAACATGGGCAAGAATTTTGAAATCAGAAAACATAAATGATGGGCAAAATATGCTAACAATAGTGTGGCCATTTAACAAAGATGTATGTTTTAGAATTGGTGTTATTTCCTCAGTGCAAAGAAAAATTGAGGCTTAGAGATGCTCATTGTTTCTGCTGCCTTTAGGCTCATCCTCAGAACTCTGCAATTATGACAATAATCCAGAGAGTTCCCCTCCCTCTATTTCTTTCTTTTCTTTCTCTTTCTTAGAGCTGAAAGGAATCTGGGCTAAGAGAATCCCATTTCTGGAGTCTATATATTAGAAACTTCTTGAAATTCACTCCTTTCTTCTCTTTCTTGGCCTAACTCTCCTTCCTCCATGGAGGGGATGGGACCAAAGTCCAGGGTTTGCAGTGATTTACAACCCCATAAACTGAGTCCCTGGGGACAGAGCTGGCTATTGTTCACCTCGTTAAACTTTATTTACAGGGCTAATGAGCCCCTCCCCCTCTGCCATCTTCAAGACAAGGGAGAGATCCCAGAATTTTGCTCCCTGTTCCCTGTTGCCCTGGTCATATGTTCAGGGGATTTGGGGGACCAGTAGCAGGACCTGCAGCTGAGACCCAGGACCAAATATGTCCTTACAAATAGAAACTAGCCTATTTTTGGAGGAGGCAGGAGAAGGGAGTGGAGATGAGACAGGTCTGAGTCCTCTGACCAGGTGTGATAATAGGTCAAAGGTTACCACTGCTTATTTTTTTTTTCTTCACCTGTAGAGGCAGTTTGGGACTTCACTGATTTCTCATCTAAGAGGGTTCATTCCCCTGCTAGCCACTGTTTTAGCTCCAGACACTAAGGCTTGGGGAAGGGACTTAGCCAGCTTATGGGTCTGTCCTGGCTTAGTCTAGAGAAGAAGCCTGGTTCCCTGCCCGGCTCATGGCAGACTTATAGATATCCAAGCTCAACAGGAACAGCAACTGGATCAGTCAATGCTCATTATGTCAGCTCACTTCAATAGAGCTGTGGCTTGTGAAAGCGTATCACTCAGCCTCCATACGTAGGCATCATATATGTGGTCATCAATATTTTCCTATAATTTTGACCTTCAGCTTTACCACTCCCTCTCCTTCCTGCCAATGCCATACTTTCTATACAAGTCCCTGAAAACTTCTTCTTCTACCAAGGCCTCTAAGTACTCTCCCCTTAGCTCTGGTTCCTCCCAACTGGCAATACTCACCGGCTCTAGGGGATATAGTAGAGTTCTGCAGGTACTGCCCACTCCGATAGAGATGAAAAACCTTCTCTAGTTGGGTCAGTGTTTCATCGACTCCCCAGATGAGCTCTCCTGTGGGGCAGAAACCTGGCCTTGAGATAGTGCTAGTGGAAATTTTATCTGATATGGGGAGGGAGTGCTAAGGGTACAATATCTAGTTACTTCTCTCAGAAGGTGACTAAGCTCCTTTCTGAGATCAGCAGAGGGGGGGTGGCATGATTGGTAGGGGAGGCAATGACAGGCTAGCAACGCTGTACCGAAGAATTCCATAATGTACAGAGTGCTTTAGGTATCATTTATTTATTTTGAATTAGTTGTATTATTGATCCACTGCCCTGATGCAGATATGTGGGTAGTCAGAGGTCACAAGGGAGGGGGCAGATTTTACAGAGGAGCTAGGGTACAGAAATTCCTAAGGTATCACCTGTAGCATTGACGATGCTGTCCAGCAGTGGCCGAAGGGAAGGGGGGGCACTGTGGGGTAGGAGGTATGTGAAGAAAAACCTGCCAAAGAGAAACCAGCACGCTGGTCAGTGTCCTGGCCTTTGAGGGCTGGTCTCCCCAAGGACTTACTATTTAAAGATTTAAGGACTGAGTCTCTTCTAAGGGGTAGGCCAGCCTTTCAGGACTATGGTCAATGTAAATCACGGAATCCTTTCAGACATACACTAAAGTAAAGTACCTTGTGCCAAACAGAATTCTCCCCACTGTGTCCCCCCTCTGCCTTACTCCTCCTCCCTCTGAGGGATTGTGGCTCCTTTTTGCCTGAGAATAATCACCAGACTCAGGGAGGCTCTACCAGCTAGGCCAGGCTTGTAGCTTCCAAGGGGCAAATATCTAAGGCTAAAATCCACAGAGACCAGGAGAATGGTGGCCCTAGTGGTGGGGAGTGTTGATGCTGGCAGTGCTCCCCAATGCTGCTCCCCTTCCTTCACCCTCCCCAAATCTGGAGACTATTTTAAGAAGTCTCCAGTCTGGCTTCTCCTCCGATCAGATGATCTTTCTTGGAACTCAAAAGTCTATTTTTAGTTTCACTGTCCAGGGGCTTGGAACAGTTCCCTTATATGAAAGAAGGCATGACCCCATCCCCAACTCATCCCAGCTCATTTTAGAGATATATCCTTCTTCCATTCCCAGATTTTCCATCCCTGACACCCACAGTGATTTTCACCCTTTCTGTTTGCCAAACTTATTATTTTTTTCCCTCTCACATAAAATCATGGGAAATCTTCCTGAGCCTTTCTGCTTCTTGCCTTGGGGTACCAGGTCATTTCTGTATTGATTCATGGATCATGAGAACCTAAAATTTCTAACTTTCAATACTAGCAAAGTTTAGCAACTTCTAAAAAGAAGGAAAAAATTATAATGGAATAAAAGAGGGGATGAGGAAGTCACCTATAGCTACTGAAGTGGTTCCCCTAACTACTCCCCCCAAAGTAACTGATAAATTATTGTAGTAGGTTGCAGTGGACAAGGGAGGCAAATTTTGGAGGAGAGGTCAAGGGAGTGCGCCTCACCTGTAGGCATTGTATAGGTTCCGCTTCTCATTCATACCCTGACACCAGCCCTGGGCTGAACAGGGAAGGGTGAAGTTCCTGGCTGGAAATTCGAGAACACAATCCCCAGAACTTTCACATGGTGTCTCATCCACACGGGCATCATCAAGGTCA
The DNA here is from genome assembly GCF_037893015.1 of Macrotis lagotis. Classification (NCBI taxonomy): domain Eukaryota; kingdom Metazoa; phylum Chordata; class Mammalia; order Peramelemorphia; family Peramelidae; genus Macrotis; species Macrotis lagotis. Next base: position 92,176,616 of record NC_133658.1, on the reverse strand, counting down.
GTCACCTTCAACTCCCCATCCACAAGTACAAACTGTCTAGGTCGGAAGTCCAACAGGGTCACTGAGCCCAGGGGTGAATGGGCAAGATGGTGGAGCAGACGACCAAGGCTCAGGCAAATCTGAGGAGACACAGGGGAGGGTCTGTCTATGAGAACCAGAGACTTTCCATTCACTCTTTGCTTACTCTTCTGTTTAGCAGTACCAAAGAAAGGCATAAGGGCTGGATGGGGCTAAAGAGGTGGTATTGGGAAAGGAGGGAAAGAAAAGTAGCAAACAAGGACACAAGGGGGTAAATGACTTCTTTGAAGTCTTTTCTAACAGGAATGACTTCAGTGTTGTGGGTCAAGGGAGTGAAGAGGACGGTTTTAAGCTCTTTTCTAGCTCTAGGATGCTAATCCTCTTTGGTCCAGAATGAGAGTATTTAGTAGACAGATCAGAATACTTTCTTTGTTGCCTTTAAAAGACAAAGCAAATCAAAACAAAAAATTTCTTTGACCACTAGGAGCAGAGAACACCTTCCTTATTCTGGTTGGAAATGCCAAGACTATCCCTAGAAAACTGTCTTCTAAGGGAAAAAAAAAATCTGAGAGAGTAGCAAAGATGCCCCCTTTTTCATGCCCACTCACTCGGAACCGGTCCTCCCAGGAGGTCTGCAGTAACTGGATCATCTCTACAGGAGAGCCAAGCTCTGTGATGGTGGTCAGCGTATCTGGGATGTCTTCACTGTCTTGGTAACAATATCCATAGAGCTGGAGGAGAAACAGTGGGTGGGGTCATGAGGGAGCAAGCACCGGTTTTACAGATCCCTCCAGCTGTCATCCCAAAACCCCAAAGCCGAGTAGGCTGGTTCCAGCGATCATGCAGTAAGAAAAACACAAGGGACCAGACAGAGCAGAGTATCAGGTGGCTTTAGTTTCCTGAGCAGTTCTATGATGCTTTCTTTCTTTTTTTTTTAGACCAGATGCTAAAATATGTGCTAACTCCTCCTCCTCATCGTATGGACCTTGAGGTTCTTTTTTTGTAAGGTGGGAAGAATTAATTATCAATTTATTAATTAGGCTAGCAAATAATCAATAAAGTGAGATCAGTGGTCTCTCTCATAACCAAAGACCTAGACCTTGAGGTTTTAATCCTTAGTCCTAGAATGAAGAAATAACCTAAACTCACCTGGCAGGATAATTAGGTTTTCCATTTATACATATTTCTCTATAGCAGGAGCATCCGATCTTTTAGCTCCTCTGAACTTCATCACCCAACAAAAACTAGTTAAGGGCCACATATATTATTTAACAATTATTTATATTGTAATGAGGCCACCCACAAGAGCTAAAAGGTTGGGCTCCCCTGCCCTAAAGTGAACCCCCCCTTCAAAGCCCTATCCATCTATCACTCCCTGCCAATTATTCCCCTTAGACTAACTCCTTGTCAAATTCCTATTCCCATTCCCCACATTTTGCTGGGCTCCATTCCATCCCTGAGATTCTTCACTTTCAGTTTGTAAATTAAAAAAAAAAAACTCCATATTTTGATAGCTATTTCAATATAACTGGTTTCCTTTGTAATACTATGTACTTTTAAAAATGCATTTTAAGATCTAACTCTGGAAAGAGGTATATATAGCTTTCACCAGATGATCAAAGGGAACTGTGACAGGAAAAGTGATTTAATACAGAGTAGATAATAAATGATTTTTTAATCAAATGGAAATGGGATGGGTAATGTGTGAGCTAGGCTAAACAAAATTTCAGAGTGATGATCATTACAAATGCAGGCGAAGGTAGAGAGGAAGATGATGACTTAAGGAAATCTTCACTTGGCTCCTTAGGGACTTCAACTTTGGAGTTGACAGTTCTTTCATGTTAGGTTTGAGATCCAGCTTCTTTGAACTATTTGCGAAATTTAAGAAGAAAAATCTCTGGTCTCTGGGCCTCAATTTCTGCCTCTGTAAAAACTGGAGGTTGTACTTCCCTGAGGTCCCTTTCTAGCTCTAAATTCTATACTCTTATGACCAAACCAGCAAGTTCCAGGAAGCAATGCTCCTTTCCTAAGACACCTGGCAATTAGATCTGACTCACATCGATGAAGAAGGCGGATGTTGCTAGTTATTAGTATAAAGGTGTCCTTCCCCCAAGTTCTTGAGACCATATAATAAGTGACAAGGTCACTTCTAGAGCAAGTAACCTTTTTGACTGGCTCCAGAGGGCAAAACTCCTGTATTATGAATAGAAGTAGAAGAGGCAGATTTGGGGTTAGTATCAGGAGAAATGTCTTAGTCATTAGAACTACCCCTCAGTAGAATGCCTCAGAAGACATTGGTTTCTGATCACTGGAAAGTTTTAAGCAGCGGTTATAGAGAAAATACTTCGTTTAGTTATTGGTTGGACTAGAAGGGCTCTGAGGTTCCTTTCCAATGGAGATTCTGTAATTCTAGGCTCCCAATCTGGAGTTCTTTCCAATACAAGCAGCCCCTCAGTGGGGCTTGCCTTGTGGAACAGTTATAAGTAGCATTATCTCACAGACAGATAGACAGACACAAACACAGAGATGAATTCCACATTCCCATATGCAGTTCTCCTCAACAATCCCGCAACCACAGTCACAACATACTCCAAGTTATACAACTGCACAGAGCTCCAGTCCCACAGTTACATATTCAGTTCTTCCCATATCTCATAAGGCTCTCTTAGCTAGTATCATTCAAGTCCCAGTCATTAGTTAACATACTGCCTTATTTCCAGGCCAGAGTTTTCCTGTACAATCCAAGGCTCCTCCTCACATTGTGTCCCCCCCACCCCATATCTTGAGTCCACTTAGACTGACGTGATGTCGGGCCTGAAGGGAGAAGCTGAGCCTGCTTCACTGAGAAGCATGGGCCAGCTACCAGTCTCCCCTCCCCCTTCTTCCCCCCAATCAGTCAGGGAAGACTCAGCACTGGGAAGGGGGGATTTGAGTTGGGTGAACAGCCTGGGCCTGGTTCTCATTTTCCTGCCCAGCATCTGAGTCTTTGTGGGGAAACTTCTGAAGGTTATTAAACACCCGGAGGTCGTTAAATGTGCTGTTAACGAGGTATTAATCAACACCCCTCAGGAAAAAATAAAAAGATGCTATTAACCCTCCCCCACCCCCAAACTCCCCCCCAGGAAGCATGAAGATGGCCAGTTTAGTCACATCTTTTGTTCCTTTTCGAAAAAGGAAGAGACCCAGGGCCAGCAGGCAGGCAGATAGACAGAAAAGGGGCAAGAATCAATGCAGAGCACTGGCGGACCCAAAGTAGGGGGTTGAGGCCCCAGGGAGGGGGAAGGGGGAAGAAAGAGAGAGGGGGGGAAGGAGGAAGGGAAGGAGGGGGAGAGAGAGAGAGGGAGGGAGGGAGGGAGGGAGAGAGAGGGAGAGAGAGGGAGAGAGAGAGAGAGAGAGAGAGAGAGAGAGAGAGAGAGAGATCCTTTTGCCCTCTGACCCTGGGCCTGAAGCAACATCTGTCACGTGGTAGGAGGCCTTCCCCCACCTTCTACCTTCCTTCAGTAAGTTGTGGTCTGGGAGATGAGGGCTGACCAGCTGACCAGAGCTAAGCAAGCTGGGGGGGGGTGAGGAAGAAGAAAGGTGAGGAAATCTCTTGGCCACTGGACCTTTCATTTTCAATCTTTTTCAGCTTTAAGGAGTCAATCCTGTGAGCCTAGGGAAATCTGCATCCTATTTTAGCACTTAACTGTAACAGTGTGACCCTGGATAAGTCACTTCACCCAAGTTTTAGTGGCCTCATTTGTATAATGGGGATCATAACACTTACTCTATTTTCAGTGCTTAGCACCTATGACCAGTACACAGTAACATCCAATAAATAACTATTCATTACTTCACAGGTTTATAATAGATCTACTTTGCAAACTTTAATATATGTATATATATATGTAATATATAATTTTAGTTTTTTTTTATTTCCCAGCCCTCAGGAGTCAGTAAACAAGCAATCAAAGTTTGTATAGTTTTAAATTACTAAAATGAAATAATTTAAGGGTTTAATTTAATTTTAAGGTTTTTTAAAAAAATTAAATTTCCAGACCCTTACTAGGTAGAACAGATCTCCTTTCAGGAAGGACTATTTGTTCCTTCACCAAATGCAATGGACAACCAAAGTGCTGAAAACCCTGACCCCAAAGTAGACTTGGGATGAGCCCTAAATTGACAGAGTAAAAGTCAACTCGGGATAGGAGGGTTCCTAGTTGAACTTTTATGACCTCTTGTATTCTTAACCTTTTTTGTGTGTCTTAGACCCCTTGGGCAGTTTGGTAAAGCCTAGGACCTCTTCTCTAAAGGATATTTTTAAATGCATAAAATTACAAAGGAAACCAAACATTGGTGAAAATAAAGATGAGTCCCCCCCCCCCATTCATGTTCACAGACGTCCCCTGAAATCTAACCAAGAATGCCCTGGAAGTGTCAGTTTAAGAACCCCTTCTTTCCCAAGGGGTGAGTTGAGAAAATATGCCCAAAGTGTTTAACACCAAAGGCTAAAGAAGAATCATGGAGAAATTAAGGGAGCTGAGGGTTAACTCAGCTTCTTGTCATCGTGCCTGGGGGTGGGGGTGGGGTGGAGAGGGGAGAAGCTCCTTAAAAAAAAAGTCCTGATCTTTCCCCCTTCTTCCCAATCCATCTTTGTAACTGGAAAATAGATCAAAGCTCAAAACCAGGTTTCCTTCAGCTAAATCTACAAGGGGAAAACAACAACATAACACTGCTCTACCAGTGTCCAGCCTCAAGTACCTGAGGGTTTACAAAAGAGTCCCTGGAAGTGAATGAAGAGGGACACACCCAGTGGAAACAGGCCTTACAGCAGGATGGAGTGCCAGCGACACCCCAACAATCCAGTCCACGGATGAGCAATCTGGCCATACCTCAGAGTGGACAAAAAAAGATTTTGGATGAGCTTTCTAGGGCCAATTCATCAAGAATTAAACTTTTGCCATCATTAGCTCCCCCCCCCCCCCTTTTACTCTCTCTCCATAACCCTTCATTGGGTTCTCTTCCCCTTTCCTTCCTTTCCAGTTTATTCTAGCTTATTCGAGGAGACTTAAGAGTCTCAGTAGAAAATTGGGTTGGTTAGATCCAGGGGTCCCAAGCTCTTCCCTTCTTAGTCTCTAACTGGAGCCCCCCCAGAAGAGACAGGAAACAACAGGTCCTTTTGGAAGGGCATTTTCTCGGTCCCTGGGAGCCAGGCAATCACCCAGGGTGGGGAATTCTCAGCTGGGAAATCTGTTCCAACCCTAAGCACCCCAGGAGCCAGAGATAAGTAATTCTCTTCAATTTTAATTCAACAAACATTTATTTAAACACATACCCTCCCCATGGCTCTGGGTTGGGTGATAGATAGGAGGACAAGAAAGGTTAGTCTGAGCTTTTAGGAGGAGGCGCACCCTGAGGGAGGGGTAGGTGGCAAAGGAGAGCCCGAGGGAGATCATGGGGGACTGGATGGAGCGGCTCATTCCGGGGCACAAGGCAGTCCTGTCTTTGCCCCGACTTTCAGACAAAAGGCACAGGCTTGGGATTTGGACCCGGTCTCCTCTTTCTTCTGCCTCTTGGACATGTAACCGCTTATCTCTGCCCCCCACCTCCTAGGACCCCGCTCCAGGCTCTGAAGCAGACCGCGCTGAGGGCGTGTGTCCGTGCTCTTGGACCAGCCGGAGCCCCAGACCCAAGCCCCTCCGTGCTGCCGCTCCCGTCACGGGCAGCCCTGGGGGCAGGTTCGGACGCCACCAGCTCCTTCTCCTTCCACCCTCCCGGCCTCCCTGGAAGCCCGGGGGGCTCCGGGGATCCGCGGGCAGAAACTGAAAGTTGCTGCGAGGTCAGCTCGGGCCGGGCCGGGCCCTTGGGGCCGCGGCCAGGCCGGGTCTCCGACACCTGACGGTCCGGCCCGGCCCAGGGACGAGGAGGGGCGCGCTCTCCCCGCGCCGGGGCTGGGGTGTCGCTCGGGGGATGCTGCGGCCGGTCCCGGGGACCCCCGTCCCCGCGGAGCTGGTGCGGCCCGGCGCCTTCCCTCCCTGGACCCTGGGGGCGCTGGGGGTGGGGGGTTACCTGCAGGACGTTGGGGTGCCGCAGCCGCTCCAGCAGCACCATCTCCTTGAGCAGCTTGTGCGCCGCCAGCCGGTAGCAGCCGCGCCGGGCCCCGAACTCGCGCACGCAGCTGCCCAGGTCGTGGCCGCCGAAGTCCACGGCCTTGAGCGCCACGGCCGCGCCGCCGGGCAGGCGCACCCGGTACACGGCCTTGGTGTAGCCCGAGCCCACGTACTGCGCCCCGGACACGTTGCGGAGCGCCGCGCAGCCCAGGCGCGGGGGGCCCGGCGCGGGGGGGCCGGCCCCGGGGGCCGTCGGGCGGGCCCGGGCCGCCGCGGGCCAGGTCCATGAGGCGCCGCCGCTCGGGCCGGCCCCCCGCGCCCGGCCCCGGGCCCGCCCGGCTGTAGCGCCGCACCTCCTCGTAGCGCGCCCGGATCTGGCGCGCCAGCTCCCCGCGGCCCCCGCGACGGCCCGGGCCCGGGGCCGGGGAGGGGCCGGGGGGCCGGCCCGGCCGGGGCGGCTCGGAGCCCGGCGCGAACAGCACGTTGAGGACCGAGCCGAGCAGGAAGGAGGCGCAGAAGCCCGCGGCCACGGCGGCCCGCCGGCGCCGCATCCCCGCTCGCGGCCCCCGGCCCGGCCCCCGGCTCAGGCTCCGCGGCGGCTCGGCTCGGCGCCCCGCCGGCCCCCGGCCCAGCCCGCGCGCATGGCCCCGCCGGTCCCGGTCCGGCTCCCGGCCCCTGGCGGGCGGCGCGGCTGCCTGACACTTGCCTCCTCCCGCTCCCCCCGGCCCGCCCCCCCCCCCAGCCGCCTATAAGGCCCGGAGCCGCCCCGCCCCCCGCCCCGCCCCGCCCCGCCCCCTCCCGGCGGGGCCCGAGCCCGCGCCCGGCCCCGCCCCCTCCGGCCGCCCGGCCCGGCCTCCCCCCGCTGACTGACAGCGGGACCTCCGCCTCCCCCTGCCCTCCCCTCCCCTCCCCGTGGCCCCGGGAGCGGGGGGCGGGGGGCCCGGGCGGCGGGGCCCGGCCGGGGAGGCGGATAGCGGGGCGGAGGCGGCCGCATAACGGGACCCGGGCGGGTAACGGGCCGGGCGTGGGGGGGGAGGCGCCGGGGCCCGGGAGCCCCGGGGGAGCCTCCTCAGCGCGGCACCCCGGCCGTCCTCCCGCCTGGGCTGGGGCTGAGAGGCCGGGGGCCCCCCGAAGTCAGGGGCCCAGGCACCTGCGAGAGGGGCTGCAGGGAGCAGGGGCGCGCACTGTCCCGTTGCCGTTGAGGGTGGGTCGCTCGAACCCCTGGGCTTGGACTCTTTGCGCTCCCCCCGCCCCACTACAGGGGATTTCCTCGGCCCCCCAAACCCGCCGGGCTACGGGAGGCGCCCCCTCTTCGGCACGCCTACTAGGCTCGTTGCTATTCTACGCGCCCAGGCCATCTCCTGGCATCCTGGAGGCCTCAGGGAGCCCAGCCCGGGCTGCGTGGGCACTGCGGCCCTACCTGTGGGCAGGCACACCTGTCTGTGCGCGAGGACCTGTACCTGTGCGACTCGCCCAGGCTACAGGTGTGAGCGTGCGTGCTGAACAACATGCTGCACAATCGTTTTTTGTGCGATGGTCCGAGCATTTTCTTGGTGTCTACATAGAGAAGTTTGTGTGTGTAACGTTTGTTGTTTTGTGTGATTGTGTGTGTGTGTGTGTGTGTGTGTGAGCGCTCACTCCACAGATACCCAGCCCCTCCCCTCCCTCCCTGATTGCATCATTAGTGCTAATTGAGGGGCTTTCACACCCCAGTGCATTAGCTGTTTGGAGTGAGCTTCCCCCCTCCTGAGAGAGATAAGCCGTTGCCCCTCCCCCTCCTTCGCTCCCGCACTCCACTTCCCGACCACCCCGGGTCTGGCCACCCAGCCCCCATCTCCTTTCTGGTCACCTTCCTGCCACCCTCCTGAGCCTCGTCTAGCTAACCTCCTTCCTCAGCGCTCTCTTGGCTGTCCCCCCCCCCTCCCCACCCCAGGTGACAGGTACTGACCTCCACCACTGAGAGGGAAGGGTAAATGAGTCTAAGGGAGAAGGATGGGGGCCTGTTATAGTAACAATTTGGGGGAGGGTGCCCCCTCTCTCTCAAGTCTATTTGTGGGAGTGTCCTGGGGGTGGCGATAGATTCAAGTTTGTCTACAAACTCTCTTGGGGTGCTGGAAATTGCTCCTACCTATAGGAATATGGAACAAGATTTCTTACTTTTTTTCTTTTTGCTCTCGGGTTGGGGGTGGGTAAAATAGGGATGAGAGAGGAAAGGAGAAAGCTGTATCAGATCCTCATTGCTCTCCCAGCATGTGATCCTCGAAATACCATTCCCAGCACTGTTTCCCTGAGACTTCCTAGATTAGGAGAAAAACCCAAGATTCCAGACTCCCCTGATCCTAATAAGCACTCTAACCTAGCCCTTTAGATTCCCATTTTTGGAGGCTAGGAAGTGACAGGATCGGAGAGGTAGACATCCAGTGGAGGCCTATGGTCTGGTTGGGATTGGGGTCTGGTCCTGATTATGACTGTTCTGTCCAGTCCGAGCCCCTTGGCTGCAGTGGGGGTAGGGGAATGGGGGGTGGGGTGGGTAATGAAGAGAGAGAGGGGAAGGAGCAGATGCCCTCCCTGGCCTTCGCACCAGATGTCTTTGGTCTGTCTAATTAACTGTGCTGGGAAAACCAACCTGGGTTTGTAAACAGAGCTACTGGCTAAAGTCAACATGGAGCAGCAGCAAACAGCAAATACACTCCTCACACTCAGGCCTCAGCCCAATTCAGTGTGAATTGACTTTTTTTTTTGGGGGGGGAGTGGGAAACTATTTGGTACCAGGGCTCCCAAAGTCTATGGATCATATACTGTGGATTATATAGGGTCAGCAAAACCCCCCTCAATGAATCAGGATCACAGAATATCTGTGGTAGAAGTAGAGATTTGATCCATTTCCTCCCCCCTTCCCATTCTTTTGATAGATGAGGTTATATAGGTCCAGAGACCTAAAATGATTTGCCCAAGTTTGATTAACTAGTTGTTGGAGGAAGGGGAATTAAGATCCAAATCTTTTTTTTCTCTTTTTTTTTGTGTTCCCACAGTCCCATCTAATCTGGGTTTGGGGGAGGGGAAAGCAGAGGGGATGCTGCTCACCTTTAAGTATTCATTGACTTAATTCAGATCCATTTCCACAAATCTGCATAAAACTCTCACTCCTGGGAGAAGCTATTCTGAATAATGGGTCACAGAAGAATTGCCCTAAGGGTCAACTCAGCCTTAAGGTTTGGGGGCTTCTTTGGAAACCACCTCGAACTTTTCCTTCCTGACTTTTTGGGTCTCCAGCCACAAGATGATGAGCACAACTTGAACATTGTTATATTCCTTACACATCATGTAGGTATTATAATAACATGTTCCAAAATTAGATAATTATTCCTATGATAGTTTTGCCAAGATACAATGTTTCTGTTACGGTTATGAAACTTCAATGCATATTGAGGCACAGACACATCTACATGCCTATACATACAGGCCAAGAGACATACAATTCCCCTCCTCCCCGCACTTAAATTTTGTCTTTGAAGACACACATGAATTTAGGCATGAAGATACACACAAACATACACGTGGTCATATAAAGATGGCAAATGGGTCTTTGGGCTCAGAAAGCAAAGGGTTGAACTTTGAACAATTTAGAGGCTCTGAATTGATGACTGAACTTTTAACTGAATTTAGCTTGTTTGCTTTTTTGCCACCCAGGGAGGAAGACATTTTCAAAGAATTGAAGGGACTGAAAATTTTCAGGCATACATCTCTTCAACAGGGAATCCTTAGACTGAAACCCTCCAACCTACTAAAATCCTCAGGAGTTTTCCCTTCCCCTCCACCCTCCTTAACTGTTGAACACTTACCTGTATAAATGTATCTATCTCCAAGAGAACACTGCTCTTTAGATTTTGCAGTGTGTATTTTGAATGGTATGATTTATCAGAGCTAGCATAATTCCCTGCACATAGTAGGTCCTTAATAACTGTTGAATTGAATGGAATGGAATGGATTGGAATTAGAATCCTCAGACCTGAAGTTTTCTTAGGTCAGAACATCCTTAAATTAATATGAAGGCAGACTGGGTTGAGGGTTACATGAGTTGCAAATTGGTGGAGGAAAGGGTTAAAATAATTAGCTCAGAGAGTGGTCCCATGCTATGTCACAACCTGTCACTGAGAGTGTCTCAGTGGGAAGGGGTTTAGAGAGTCCCACTGGAAAGGAGAAGAGATAAGCACTTTAATCTTTTCTCTCAAAATATTTCTAATTTTGTAATGCTAGTGCCATCTTTTAAATTATTTCCTATTTATTTTATATAGAACTTGCTTTTTTTTTTTTTTAGGTTTTTGCAAGGCAAACAGGGTTAAGTGACTTGCCCAAGGCCACACAGCTAGGTAATTATTAAGTGTCTGAGATGGATTTGAACCCAGGTACTCCTGATTCCAGGGCTGGTGCTTTATCCACTACGCCACCTAGCCACCCCTATAGCTTGCTTTGTATATATATATATATATATTTGTTTGCATATTGTATACTTTCTTAAATTGGAAAGCTCCCTGAGGACAGGGATTGGTGTTTGCCTCTTTTTTTTTTAATAAAGTGTGTATTTTATAAATGTTTATTGATTGATTTAAAAAAAATCTCTGATTTACCTCCATTCTGACTTTACTGCTGAAGTCCTAAATCAGCTCCCCACTCCCCAAGACTTTGATCATTGATTACAGCAACCTCCTAAACTACTCTCCTTGTTTTCCAGTCTCCCTGGGACTCAATGCAACCTGTGGCCCAGATAGATTTATCTTTCATTGTCATTACACTATCAAAAGCCTTCATTTTTTTTTTTTATTATTTCCAGTAAGATAGTCATTTTGGCATTCAATCTGATCTCAAATTAATTCTCCTACTTTTTTATGTCCTGTACTCTAATTATCTCAACACATGTAGTCATCCCTGTCCCTAGTGAGATCTGTGATTTAATATAAGTTCCAGAGACTCACCTGCCTCAAGGAAGAAGTTAAATGACTTGCTTAGGGTCTCTCACTGGTAATAAATCCCAGTGGTGGAATTTGAACCCAGATCTTTCTACCTTCAAGTCAGTACTCTCTTCACTTAGATCAGTTTGCCTTGTGTTGTTTTCTAATTTTTAGCAGTTATTTTCAATGACTTTCAGAATGTGTAGGCAGGGAACTAGTCTGTCATTTTCTTCTGTACCTCCCCTCAACAACAAAGTATATTGCATTAAGTAGGTGCTTAATACATGTTTATTGAATTCATGCTGAAGGAATAATAGACACATAATACTTTATTAAACTTGCTGCAGTCAAGTCAGTTTGAGCTCTTGATAAGCCAGCACAGGACATCTGCAACATGTCATCTCAGCAAGAAGTAACTTTCAACTTTGGGGCTGAGCAAAGAGTTATTTCCACTGTGGAAGAGAAGAAAGATCCAATGGGAATTTCAAGATTTCAGATTAACAAGCACTGGATTTGAATTAAATTGAAGATCAGGTCCATTTATGAAGCTTTGTCTGTCTGACTGGTGGCTTCCCTCAGTTCTCTGTCCCTTCTTGGAGCTACTTCCTAAAGCATTTATCACACAATATTCCTGTTAGTTTTGATTGTACACATATCTTCCTATCATGATGCTTTGTCTCAGCCTTCTGTTTCTCATCAATTTACAAGCTTTTTATTAAAATACCTACTATTGACTGGATGCTCCCTAAATTCTGAGATTACAAAGACAAAGTTAACAGGGTCACCATCTTCACAGAGCTCAGTTCCATTAGGAGAGACAAGTATAGTGTAAATATATGCAAAAGAAATGCAAAGTAATTGGTGGTTGGGTGGTAGACAGTAAATCAATTCAGAAAGTCTACCTCAATTTGCATGAACTGATACTGAGTGAGATGAGCAGAACCAGAAAAACACTGTACGCCCTAACAGCAACATGGGTGTGATGATCAACCTTGATGGACTCACTCATTCCATCAGCTCGACAATCAGGGACCATTTGGGGCTGTCTGCAATGAAGAATGACATCTGTATCCAGAGAAAGAACTGTGGAGTTTGAACAAAGACCAAGGACTATTAACTTTAATTTAGGGGAAAAAAACCTGATATTTTATTATCTGATCTTGCTATCTCTTATACTTTATGTTTCTTCCTTAAGGATATGATTTCTCTCTTATCGAATTCAATTTGGATCAATTTATATCATGGAAACAATGTAAAGATTGGCAAATTACCTTCTGTGGGGGGGTGGGGGAGGGAAGTAAGAATAGGGGAAAAATTGTAAAACTCTAAATAAAATCTTTAAGAAGTCAAAAAAAAAAAGTACCTCGTGTCCTTATGTGTCTCCTTCTGTGTTCAGTTCTATCAAAGGCATTAGAAGAATTCCTTGAGAGTAGGGACTGACTTAACCTTTCTTTAGTCTCCAGCATTTAGCATAGTAGGCATTTTTTGTCCCCTTCTCCTTTCTCCTCCCCTTTCAGCCCTCCCCCAGCAAAGGGCACAAACTAAGCAATATCAGCTCCTTGCATTGCCTGAAGGCTGCTCCCTAAGAGTCAATTCTTCATTCTTGACCTTTGACTGGAAGAGAAGTTGTCCAATCCACTTTGGATGAATTCAGATGTGTTATCTATCTCTATTCTTCCCACCCCCTTCTTCTCAGGCCAAAGGTCTCTGTTGATATCAGGAGTCCTTTTGGCTCTGCTGAATTCTCTGAGCTCCAATCCAAGGAATCTGTCCATCCATCTGTCCTTCTTTCTGTTCAGTTCTAGGGATCCCTAATCCCCAATCCTATCAACGAGATATCTTTGGGAATTTTAAATTGTGTGTTGGGGCATTCAGGGAATAAATCTCTGGAACACTGAAGGCTGGGGTGGGATGGAGGTCCAATTACTAATCCAGAAACCCTAGGGCCTTAATTTGCACTTTAGTAGGGGTCAGGGGCTCTCCTCTCCCCCAGAGGTAAAACTAGACTGGTTCCTCCTCTATCTTTGTGTGTGTAGGGGCTCAGGTCCCTTTTACTATCTCTTCAGCTAAGAGACTAATAGAGCAGGCTCCCCCCCCCCAAGTTTCCATCTCTTTTCCAGGGGAACCTGAGCCTACCCTCTCAACCCTCTGAAACAGATGCTTCCCCCCTCTGTGGGCCATTAGACCTGGCTTTACCAGCTCCAAAGGATCCTCCTTCCTCAAAGGATACTGTTAAGGGGGAGAAAGGGAAAGGGGGAGAGGGGCACATCTCAGGGAGCCAGGAAATGGGCTGAGAAAGAGAAACAATGTAACAGAATGTATCTGTATTGCTATGTGAACATTGATGAAAGGAGGAGGGACAGCGTGTGTACGTGTGTGTGTGTGTATGTGGTATGTGTTTGTAGAGGGGGGGAAATGTGAAAGGCTGAGATGGGGCCACTGAGACAGAGACATAGAGAGGGAAAGACAAAGTGACAAAAACAGAATGAGCTCAGAGATTTGGTGAATCCCCAAAGTTCTTAGGCTCTGGGAAGGCCTCACCCTCTGATAGCCCATTTGGGAAAGAAATGTCTCATATTCCCATCCTGAGACCCCACCGGGAGGAACTAAGCTCTTTTCCAGTAACCGGTGGAATTTTTCCCTCCCTGTCTCTGTGTCTCTGTATGTCTCAGTCTCTGTCACTGGTTCTGTCTCTGTAGAATTTAATCTTTTATGTTAATTTGGGGCCCCTATTCTAACCGCTTATGATCCCCCTGTCTCTGTCTCTGTGCCCATGTCCCTGAATCTCTCTCATTTTCTTGGTCTTCATCTCTCTCTGTGTCTGAGAATTTTCTGGGGACTTTGGGGCTCTTGCTTTCACTTAGGAAATCCGACCTTCATCATCTGTTTTTTATATTTGGAACTTCAGCTTTACTTCCTACCTGGGGGTAGTAGAGAGTGGGGTGGTAGGGATAAGCTGTCTTGTTTTCAGCTCCCCCACTCCAAAGAACCCATTGCCTTATTCTCACTTCTTCTTCATCCCTTTCCCCACACGAATCCCAACCCCAGATCTATTTTTTTCCCTTCAGGGACTCAAAATCATCTCCTCCCCCATTCTGTCTATATGCAATGAAGAGGAGATAGAGGACCAGGCTTGTCCAAGTTTACCACAAGGGAGTGGTTCCCCACACTATTGGAGAGACTGGTTTGGGGGAAAAAAATGACAGTTATAGTCATAGAGAAGCAAAGATCTTTTTAACTGTACTAAGAAGGATAGATCATTGACTCCATTCCTTTGTTTCCAACAAAGAAGACTCAGGAAAACTTGTTGGATTATTTTCTTTCTTGTGGTGTGGCGGGATGGAGTGGTTTATTTCAGAGGTCTTCAGTGTGATAGGGGAGATCTGTTCTTAGGGTAGCTATGAAAATTCTAAAGTCATTGCTCTTTCCCCTCTCATCAATCCTGGGTTACAAACTTTAAGACTAATGGTTTTACTGGGGGAAAAAATGACCCACTTACTCAGACCTATGAGCTTTTGAAGAAGTAAAGGAATGGGTTCTTTTCTATGAGGAGAAAATTGAGCCATAACTAGCATGCTTCTTACTGAAGATGACCAAATGTTTCAAAATGCAGTCTTCAGACTATCTTTGGAATTCTTGATATGAAAAATAATAGAAGTAGTTAAAACAAATTTAGTTGACTGGAGGGAAGGGAATGAGATTATAAAGAGTAAGGGCATGAAATCTCAGAAACTAAGGGATTGCAGAGGTCATTTTGGGGACCCTTGGTAATCCAATAGAGAGGTCTCCAGTGACATCTTCCCACAGAAGACTGGAAAATATTCTAGGGAGAAGTTTCACTGTCACTGAATGGAGGACAAAAGAGAGCAAAACTTGATCAAATGATGGAATCAAGTGGATGTTATTTCTTTATTGGACTGGAGGGAGTGAACAGCCCTGTTATTCCCACAGCAAATAAGAATTAGAAGTTTGTCTTGACTTCTTGGAAAGTACCTGACCTCTCAGAGCCTACACTTCCTTCTACTCTGTTGAAGGATGGCAAAGATTGGATTTTTGTGCCTGCTTCATTTCTTACCCTTGGGCAAAACTCTAGTTGCCCAATCCTGGTTCTAGGAAGGAGGATTAGAGGGAACAGAGAGGATAAGGGGGTGAAGACTAGAGAGGACATGTGTGTATGTGTATGTATATCTAGGTCGATGGAAAAAGAGACAACCCCTGTTCTGAGAGCAGCCAACACAATCTAGTCGATTCTTTGTGCTACAGGACCGTTAAAGCTCTACTGACCCTCAGGAAAGAAACTTGATAAGATTCAAATTGTCAGTACAACTCCGAGGTTCTCTGTCTTTATGAAAGAGTGATCTTAATCAACATTAAAAAGATCATATATTCAAAATTGCATATCTCTCTCATTTTCTGTAGCAACTTATGTGTCCCTTTAAAGTCTCCTAAGCACTTTTCTCACCCAACCCTGTGAAAGCAGATAATACAAATATTATTAGTTAGATTAAACGAATATGGAAATTCAGTAAACTCATAGAAACTTGCTCCAGGTCATACAGCTAGGAAAACTTGGGACCCAGACCCAGGCAGCCTAGTCCAAGACCAAATCCAGTCTTTTTCCTACTATGCTACTATTCTTTGATTTTTCTTAATACAAATCCTTGACTTTTCTATCTTTTTAATTTCCCACATACACTTTGATTCTGTTCTGTTTTTTTCTTCCTTTGAAATTGTTCTTCTATTTGCCCTTGATCTGCATTCTTATTTCTATCACTCTAAAACATATCTCTATTTTCGATCTTAGACTGTTCCCCCTTTCTATCTATTTTGCTTGGCACTTCCAGATTGCTTAGTGCCTCCAGATTACTTTTACCATTGAATGGGATGTAGAGATGTCCATTAGATGCCACAGTAGATTCAGAACTGGTTAAATAAGATTTAAAAAATGGTGATTCATGGTCAGACATCACCTTGAAAGAATGTCTCTAGTGGAGTAGCACAAAGCTTTGACTTCCACCCTGTTCTTATCAGCATCTTTAGCATTGATTTAAATTGAACCACAAATAACTTATTAAACTTGTAGGTGACATGAAATTGGGAGGGATAGCTAAAATACTGGATGAAAGAATTTAAATCTAAAAAGATCTTAATAATCTAGAATTTATCTGAATCTAAAAAGATTAGATTTTATAGAAATAAATTTAAATTATTATACATATGTTTCAGAACTTCATTGGTTCTGTGATTTCTTCTATACGTGATTGCCCTGAAATGGTGGAAGATCAAATTCATTCATACCCCCACATTCTTTATGATTCTTCTGAATGTCATCCCATAAGCTCTCCTAGAGGGGTTGGAGGGCAGTCAATTTTATGAAGATTTTCTTATAGATGACTTGACTTGAGTGGACACTAGTGGAGTATGTGGATGTTGTTCATTCTTCGTTTTAAAGAAGACCAATGACATCACTGAGTGTTGTCTTGACTTTTGCATGAATTGTATTTAAGGGAAGCAGTGTTCCACAAAGTCATCAGTCTCTTCTAGAGTTATCAAAGTCCAGTGGCAAGGCAAAAATCAGGGTACTGGCAATTGCCCAGGATGCATGGAATGACCTTGGTGTCTTCGATATTTGACCAAGTTCTAGGTGCTCCACAATGTCTGCTTCAGCCACTTTCTTGGCTATTGGGATAAATTGTTCTCATCTGCCTATTCCACATGCTTGTAGTAGGCATCTCCCTAACTCACCAACAAGTTTGAGACCTGTCGGTTACCCTCCACTTGGTTTAGCCCATCTACCTAGGTAGTTTTACTGGAGTGTGGCTGCTGAACATGGGACAGTTTCTTGGAGCTACAAGTGAGAACTGAGTGAGAGTTTTCCTTGAAAGGTGTAGCAATTGAGATAACTTTGTTAAATGGACTTTTGGTTGTTAATATCAAATGAAGAATAAAATTACATGCTTGCCAGTCTGTACTGAACATCCCATATACTTTAGCATGTAGGTATCCACTGGTTGACACATATTGCATCACTTACATACTTCATTTCTGTTCATATTTCTCTGATGATATTGTCTATAATACTTCTGCATATTTGTTCTTTCTTGGTAATTATGCCACAGTATCTATTAATGTGCATCAAGTACCTTTTCTTTTCCTCTGGGGGAAACCACCAACTTTTATTCTTTGAAATCTGTGTTATTTTATGACTTACAGTCATATAGAACTACTAGAAGAAAATTGATGTTCAAAATATTAGCCTTTGTTTCAAGTAATTTAAAACATTTTCCAATTTCCCAAAAGTAATTCAGTCTGTTCTCTACTTCTCATTCAGTTCTGTGTCCAATGCAATGCCTATGCCCACTATCTGTCAGTATTAGATAGGATAGCTGTATTGGCTATCCACCCAACTACATATATCATACGCCAAATAAATAGGCATGCTTTATTCATTTAGTTTTTCCCATGTGCATAGCTATGTTGAATTCCATTTAGAGGTTATAGATTTCCTTTAGAAATTCCTGAAATATCCCAGGATTTTGTAACTAGTACAAGGTCACCCACAAACAAGAATATCTAGAGAACTTCATCTCTATGGAATCCTCTTCAAGTTATAGTCTGTTGGATATCCACTGTGACTTTTGGCAAGCATTCAATTTTATTCTTCACTTGATGTTAACAACCAGTTAACAGAGTTATCTTAATTGTTACATCTTTTAAGGAATATAATCCTGTGTGCTTTTATAAGCTGTATGCTTATTCCACATGTAGGAGACATGTCATTGAGAAAGGAAAGAGGACAAGCATTTATTAAATACTTGTTGTATGCTTTTTCAAGGTACTGTGCTAAGTGCTTTACAAATATCTCATTTGATCCTCACAACAACCCTGTGAGGAAAGTACTATCATTTTCCCATTTTACAGTTGAGGAAACTAAGGTAGACATTAGTTAAGTGGTTTGCCTGGGGTCATAATAGCTATTAAATCTGAGAAATCTTTAAGATGGCATATTGCTTGACTGAATCAAGTGATTTTTTTCAGTCAGATGCATAGAATAAGCACAATGAAATTTGTATTGTCTAAATTTTTTTTTTAGTGGAGAAATGCAACTTAAAACAACAATGAGGCATCATCTCACACCTATTAGATTAGCCCAGACAAGATAAAGGAAAGATGATCAATGTTGGAGAGAATGCTGGAGAATTGGGACATTGATGCACTGCTGATGGAGTTGTGAACAGATCCAACCTTCCTGGGGAGTAATATGGGAATTATGCCCAAAGAGCAATAAAACTATTTATACCTTTTTACCCAGCAATTCCAATTCTAGGACTATATCCAGAAGAAATTGTAAAAAATGGGAAAAGTCCTACATGTTCCAAAATACTCATAGCAGCTCTTTTTGGTATTGGAGCTTGGAATTGGAAATTGAGGGGATGCTCATAATTGGGGAGTGGATAAACAAGTTATGGTACATGCATACTATGGAATAGTATATGAATACTATAAGAAACTACAAATGGTCAGACTCTAGAGAAGCATGGAATGACTTAGAGGACTGGATGCTGAGCAAAGGGAGTAGAGCCAAGAGAACAATGTACACATCAGCAACATTATGAGATGAACAACCTTGATGAAAGCAACCCCTCTCGACAGTCCAGAGTGTTAAGACAACTGTATTAGACTGGCAATGGTGTATATCATCCCAACCAGAGGAAGAAAAGCAAAACAAAACACACAGAAAAAAACACTCCTACTGAATCTGATGAACACTTTATAAAAATTATCTCTTATTCCTAATTCCTCATGCCAAAAATTACTAATTTGTAAATATGTTTAACAAAATATGTATGTAAAATGATAACCTGAATGTTCCCTACTGAGGGGTGGGGGTGGGTGGGAAGGAAGGGTGGAGGGAAATTTTGTAGCTTGGAAATATGCATGTACAAATGGATGAAAATAAAAAAAATTCTTTAGTCAATTTTTGGGTAGTAAAAATGTGGTCTGATGTTCCATGCCTGAAAAGATCTATGTTAGATGCTCTTCTTTATATTTTTGATGACCTCATCAGTTTCCTGATAGAGTTCTCTCTATACAGATTTCTCAGAGATAGAAATATCCTGACCTAGTCTCTTCTGAGTTCCAGTTCTGATTCTTGAACTGGCTTTTGGAAATTTTGAACTTAATGTCTCATGGGCATCTCACAATCAATAGAATTCATTAGCTTTTCCGTAAACCTATCCTTTTTTTCCCCACATCTCCCTATTTCTGTAGAGGATATTAATATCTTTTCAGTGTCTCCTGACTTTATAACCTTGAAGTTATCTTCATATGAAGATAATCAATTGCCAAATCTTATTGGTTTTATATTTTCAACATCTTTCATATATGTTCTCATCTTTATTCATATGATTACCAACCTGAGTAATTCAGGTCCTTATCACCTCTCACCTGGAACATCGTAATGCCCTCCTAATTGGTCTCCCTGTCTTATCTCTCTCCTCTCTATCCTAATCCTATAATATTGCAAAAGTGATGTTTCTAAAACACAAATGTGACCATTCCTTTCATCTGCTCAATACATTTCAGAAGTTACCTATGTCCTTCTGGATAAAAGATCAAATCTTCTCTTTGACATTAAAAACTTTTCCCAAGCTAGTTCCAAACTTCCTTTCCAGACTTCTTTACATTAATGATCTTTACATAGTCTAGAGCAAAGGGATCAAATCACAGGGGCAACACTCCCTGAGTGGGACCTCAACCAGGTTAAAATGTAATTGAGAAATGTTCAACAAAATTAATGCAAATACATTAAAGCATAGATAATGCTAACATGTGGTTTTTAAAGTCACACTGCAGCCTTCATTTATGATTTAGAGGCCCTTGTTTCTATTTGAGTTTGATATCACTGCTCTAGAGTCCAGCCAACCTGATCATTTTGCCATTTCTTACACATGACATTTTTTTCTAGAGCCTATCTCTGTGCCTTTATAAATTTTTTTTTCCCTTCTAAGGAATGTGTCCCCACTCAGAGGTGTTCTGGGAAATGGTTAAACTATCTAGAAGGAAAAAGAATGACTAACAAACTTTTAAGTTTAATTTGTGCAATTAACATTACTTTCTGAAGGCTAGATAACCAGTAAAATAGTAAATCAAATTTGATTTATAGCACTTGCTGCTTTCTGAAGTGTACATACTCACAATGAAAATTTAACAATCACCTTTCAAAGTCTATTAGAATTAGCCCCAGTACACCCCTACCCATGCCCCTAGAAACCCTAGTTTTCTTCAAATCAAGCTCAAGTCCTATCTTTGACAGTTCTCTCTTATATTCCCAGTTGCTATTCCTCCCCAATTAGTTTACATTTATTTTGTATATACAAAATAATTATTCATGTTCAACTTGTCCCTTCTAATGGAATGTAAATTCCTTAATGATAGTATTTTTTTAAATTTATTTTTATTCTCATTTTGTACAAATGTTTTTTTTACATTAATAAAATATTCTTGTTTACAAGTAAACAAAATACCCCTCCCCCCCATGAATATAGATAGACTTGCTTGGGTGAAAAAAGTAAAGGGGAGAGAAAAAAATTAAAATTAAAAAAAATAATAGTAATAATTGTAGGTATGGCCAGGTGGCACAATGGACGAAGCACCAGCCCTGGAGCCACGAGCACATGGAGCCACGAGCACCTGGAGCCACGAGCACCCGAGTCCATATCCAGCCTCGTAAACCCAACAATCACCCAGCCATGTGACATGCAAGCCACCTGATCCCCACTGCCCTGCAAAAACCAAAAAGAAGAAAAAAAAAGACCCAAAATAAAATAAAATAGTAATAATAGTAGGGGTGGCTGGGTGGCAGACAGAGCACTGGCCCTTGAGCTAGGAGCACCTGGGTCCAAATTTGGCTCCAGACACCCAAAGATCACCCTGCTATGTGGCCCCAGGCAGGCCACCCAGCCCCACTTGCCCTGCACCCTCCCCCAAATAATAATAACAAAAAATGTGCTTCAGTCTTTGTTCTAACACCAACAACTCTGTCATGGGTGGATCACATTCTTTATGATAAGTCCATCACAAAAGTTACTTCCATATTTTTCCAATGTTGCCATTGCTGATCGCAACTCCCTCCTTTCTTATTTCTCCACTACCATGTACTATATTTTCTCTCTCCTTTCACTCTGACTCTGCTGTAGGGTCGCTGAGTGGCACAGCAGACAGATCCCTGGTCCTGGGGCCAAGAAGCCCTGAGCCCCCATACCACCCCTTAGGCCCAGAATCCATCTGGCCCTATGGTCTGGGGCAGGCCTTCCAATCCCAGCCCCTTGCAAGAAGTAAAAAAGAAAATGTGTTATATCTGACCACTCTCCCACCATGGTCCATCCTCTCCTCCTTAATTCACATCCCCACCCCTTCCCCCTGCTCCCCCCTCCTTCTTACTCCAGATGTCTACACCCCATTGAGTATATTTGCTGTTTCCTCTCCTAGCCATCTCTGATGAGAGCAAAGGTTCCCTCATTCCCCTTTGCCTCCCCCCTTCCATATCATTGCAATAGCTCATTGTAAGAAAAAAAAATCTTATTATGTGAAATATCTTGGACTATTCCCCCTCCTTTTTCTTTCTCCCATTCCATTTCCTACTGACTCCATTTTTAGACCATATTTTATCTTCGAATTCAGCTTTCTCCTGTGCTTCAACTATAAAAGCTCCCTCTACCTGCTCTATTAACTGAGAAGGTTCATATGAATATTATAAGTATCATTTTTCTATACATGCAGTTCATCCTCATTAAGTCCCTCATATTTCCCCCCTCTCCTCCAATCTCCATGCTTCACCTGAGTCCTGTATCTGAAGATCAAACCTTCTGTTCAGCTCTGGCCATTCCAAAAGGAACATTTGAAATTCCCCTGGTTCATTGAAAGTCCATCTTTTTCCCTGGAAGAGGACATTCAGCCTTGCTGGGTAGTTCATTCTTGGCTGCATTCTAAGTTCTTTTGCCTTCCAGTATATTATATTCCAAGCCCTACGAGCTGACTGCAGCTCCACGATATTTGAACTGTGTCTTTCTGGCTGCTTGTAATATTTTCTCTGTGACTTGGGAGTTCTGGAACTTGGCTATAATATTCCTAGGGGTTGGTTTTTTGGGATCTCTTTCTCGGGGGGGATCGGTGGACTCTCTCCATTTCTATTTTGCCCTCTGCTTCTAGAATATCAGGGCAATTTTCCTGTAGTAATTCTTTGAAAATGATGTCAAGGCTCTTTTCCTGATCATGACTTTCAGGTATTCCAATAATTTTTATTATTATTAAATTATTATTTTTATTTAAATTAATTAAATTTATTTAAATTATTATTATTAAATTATCTTTCCTAAGTCTGTTTTCCATATCAGTTGTTTTTTCAATGAGGTATTTCACATTTTCTTCTAATTTTTCATTTTTTGGTTTTGAAGTATTGATTCCTGATTTCTGGTAAATTCATCAATCTCCCTGAATTCTATTCTTTGTCTGAAGGATTTGTTCTCCTCAGAGAATTTTCTTATCTCTTTTTCCATCTGGCCAATTTTGCTTTTAAAGCATTCTCCTCAATAACTTTTTGAACTGTTTTATCCATTTGACCTAAGCTGGTTTGTAGCATGCTATTTTCTTCAGCATTTTTTTGGATTTCCTTGACTAAGCTGCTTGACTTCATTTTCATGTTTTTCCTGCATCTCTCTCCTTTCTTTTCCCAGTTTTTCTTCCAACTCCCTCATTTGATTTTCAAAGTCTTTTTTGAGCTCTGTCATAGCCTGAGCCCAATTTCTGTTTTTCTTGGAGTCTTTAGATGCAGGAGCTTGTGCTTCCTCATCTTCAGACTGAGTATTTTGATCCTTCTTGGGCTCATTTGCAAAATATTTCTCAATAGTCTTCCTCTTATTTCTCTGCTTGCTCATTTTCCCAGCCTGGGCCTGGTTTTGGGGTGCTTCCTGAGCTTTTGGGACACTACCACAAGGATCTCAGTGTGTGAGGCTCTGTCCTCCCTCCTGGTCTGTGAATGAGCATAAGCGCCCCCCTCTGCCAGGGGGCTGAGGTGGGGGGTCCCTGTTGTTCAATGGGGGGTCCTAGACTGGGATCAGGATCTGAATGTGGTCAGAGCCCCAGAGTCCTGTTCCAGGGGCAGTCTCTCTCTTCATTCCCCTCCCTCAGCTCAATGGGCTTATGCCCTGGGGGCTCCTGCTTACCAGCTGGGCCTGCTTCTGTTTCCTGGGCTGCTGAAAGACCATGCTCCACATACTCGCTCTGGCAGAGGTCCCCCACTGTTTCCCCACTTTGTGCCCAGTGCTCCCTGGGGTGCATCTCAGGAGACTCCCCCGCTGCTATGAGCCACAGCTCCCAGCGCCCTGGGGCTGCCTCCAGGAGGCTGAAGTTCTTTTGCTCTGTCGGGCCGCCCCTCTGACCCTGGGGAGCAGAGCCTTTCTGCTCTTTTCCAGGTTACCTTGAGTAGGAGAACTGCCTCTCTGGGTACCTTTGTGGGTTCTGTCTCTCAGAAGTTTAGTTAGATTCCTTAGCTTATGAGTTTTATCAGAGAGCGCCTAAGACTCGATCTCTTCTTGTCGCCATCTTGGCTCTGCCCCCCAATGATAGTATTTTATTTTTGTCTTTGGATCTTCTCAACCTGGAAGAAAGAAGTCTTTTCATAAAAATATATATTATATTATAATTATCATATATTTGCATATATACTCACATTCATGTTATAGCTATAGTAGGTACTTAATAAATGTTTGATGATTCATAGATGAAGAATGCCATTTGTCAATGATTGTCTGTTCCCTCCTTCAACTTCAATTAAGAAGACCTTGATGCAGGTGGATTATGTCACTGTCACTGTAAAATCAGAAGAGACCACATAAGACTGAGGGTCTTCTTCATTTCATAGATTGCTGATTCTAAAGAATTCATCATTAAGTAGCTAGCCTACTGGGGATGAGCCTCTCTGTAGTTAATCAGGCTGGTTCTATACTAGGGTAGGAAACTCTTGTATTTGAATTGAAAACATCAACAATATAGGGACTGAATGGAAAACAGGTTAGAAAAGTAATGTGTAAAAGATATGGGAATGTTACATGGAAACGTATAGTCAATACTATAATATGGGCATAGAGAAAAAAATTAATACTCATTGTTTAGAACAAAAGAAGTGATATTCCTGCTACATAAAGGTATAAAGCAGCTAGGCAGCACAGTGATTAAGCATTGACTTCAATTCCAGCCTCAGAAACTTATTAACATTTTGACGCTGAGCAAGTCTTCTTATCCTCTGTCAATTTGCTTTGTGTAAAATGGGAAAAATAATAACACCTACCATATTTCCCCATATATAAGACGTACTTTAATTTTGGGGCCAAATTAAAAAAAATGTATTACATAAAGTTATTGAACTCAAATTTATTTAACATAAAAGTCATACAACTCCTTATCATTTTCAAAACTCCCATCCATTAGTTTATCCTCATTTGTGTTCGATGGTGAATCACTGTCTTAGGAGAGGCTCTGACTGCTTTCCTGTCTGTGCTCTGGTCTGTGGTTGACCACAAGCACTCCCTGGGCAAGTCTTGTGCCTGGACACATGCTCAGTCCATTCTGTTTCATGAACCTGAAGCACCAATTGTGTCCTTTGAAATCAGTCACTTCTTTTCCATCAGCAATTCTTCTGACCTCCTGCTGAACCCTCTTTGTGGATATAGAATTCCAATGACCCTTTGCTCTTCAATTCATAGCTTCAATTCCCTCTCTAAATCAGGGCATTTGGCTACCTTGCCTCTTGTGGCCTCCTTTTGCCAGGGCATTTTCAGTAGAGTCTCTTCTTCCTGGAGCCAGTCTCAGATTGTTTTCTCAGTTGCAGGACCAAACTGACATTCAGCAGCAAGATTTCCATTCATTTTTGCAAACAGGATCACTTTGAACTTGAATTCAGCACTGTACAAAAATCTTTTCGGAGCCATTTCTGGGCAGAACATGGCAAAATGTGACTTAATATACCAGTAACAAAGGTGAAATAATGAGCGTGAAACAGCAGGAAATGCAAGTAAAAAAATCTGCAACCACTGTATAAGACGCTTCCAGTTTTTAGACTCCCAATTTTTCAAAAAAGTGTTTTATACATGGGGAAATACAGAAGATAAAGTGAGACAATGTTTTTTTTAAGCATTTTGCACTCCTTTTGTTGTTGTTGCTATTGGGCTGCTTACTGTTGTTATATTCTGACCTGATCAGACTCCATGTGGAACATTCTGTTTACTTCCAATCACCACATTTTAAGAAAGACATCATTGCAAGTCCAGAAGAGGAAGATTAGCAAAGTGAGGGGTCTCAAAATCATATTCTGTGAGGTACTATTGAAAATGAATTAGGTGGGGGTAACACAATAACTGAATCACAGAGTCTCAGAATTGGAAGGGACACCAGAAGCCATTTTTTGGTTACTTTTACCTAAAGAACAATCCCCTTTCCAGTATATTTGACAAGTGGTCACTTAGCCTCATCTGGAAGACCTCTGCTGAGAGGGGAGAGGGGCAGATCATTCCACTTTTAAGTTAAGAATTTTTTCTTTTTTAAAATATCTAACCTAAATTTATCTCTGCAACTTCTACTTGTTATTTCTAGGTCTGGCCTCTGGGGGCAATGAAAACATTTCTAACCTATCTTTTACAAAATAGTCCTACAAACACTTGAAAGCAGTTATCACATCTCCCTTCCCCCTACTCTCCTCTTCACCTTTTCTTTTTTGAGACAAACATCTCTTGGTTCTTCAGTCTGTCATATGGCCTTAGCTCAGTACCTCTCCCCATTCTAGTTTACCTCCTCTGGATATTCTTCAGCTTAATAAAACCCATGGGTGTCCAACTTTTTAACTCTTCAGGGTTGTATCACCCAACAAAAACTTGTCAGGGACCATATATATATATATAGACTATAATATTTATTTATGACTGCACTGTAATTTATGTTATCAATGAATATAATAATAAAATATAATAATGTTGCATGAATGGGCTTTGAGGGCCAAAGGTTGTATACACCAGCTAGACCTTTAAGCACCATGCTCCAGACTGAGATCTAAAGTCATGATATGATAAAGTGATTAATTACCTCCCTACTGGACACTAATGAAGTATAATATTGCTTTTATTTCCTTCATTATCATGTTGCAATTTTGAGTCATATTGAACTTGCCTTTCACTAACTCCTCTTCACCCAGTAATTCTTATTGTCTTGGTCAATAAGCATTTATAAAGTACCTTTTATAAGCCAAACACTTTGCTAGGAAAGGGGGATGCAAAAAAGAGGCAAAAGACTTCCTGCCCTCAATGAGCTCACTATTTATTGAAGAAGATAACATGCAAAAAACATGTATAAACAAGCTATATGCAGAATAAACAGGATGCAATTTAAAGAGAAAAGGTACTAAAATTAAGAGAGATTGGGAAAGGCTTCCTATAGAAATTAGAAAGGCAGTATCTGGGCATTTAGGTGATGTAGTGAATAGAGTACCAACCCTGGAGTTGGGAGGACCTGAGTTCAAATCTAACCTCAGACACAATAATTACCTAGTTATGTGACCTTGGGCAAATACTTAACTCCATTGCCTTGCAAAAAAATCCCAACCCTCCCGCCAAAGTTTAAGAAGCCAGTATCACTGGATCAGAATGTACATTTCAGGGAGTAAGGTTAAGGAGACTGGAAAGGTTGGAAGGGGCTAAGTTATGAAAGCCTTTGAATGCCAAATTATTTTGTTTTTGATCTCGGTGGTGATAAGGAGCCACTGGTGTTAATTTAGTATGGAATGTGTGTGTGTGTGACATAGTTGGACCTTTGCTTTAGGAAAATCACTTTGGAGCTTGAATAGAGAAGATGGATTGATTGGGGAGAGAAGTGATGAAGGTCTGCCTCATTAGTATCTAAGAAGAAAAGGGGTGGATTGGAGAGATGTGACAAAGGTGAAACTGAGAGGACTTAGCAATAGATTGGATTTAGGTTTGGGAGAAAGTGAAAAGTTGAGGATGACACCCAGGTTGTGAGAACCATGGGGACCAGGGATGGTGGTATAATTGACAACAGTGGAAAAGTAAGGAAGAGGAGAGGGTATGGGGGGAAAGATATGAGTACAGTTTTGAACATGTAGAGTTGATATTCAGTTCACTCTCAGAACTTTTTTGATTAGTGGCTGTCTAGTAAAATCTTCCCCATCAAGTATTTGTGAAACAGATTTTTTTTGAACCCAAATATGAATTTACATTTATACCAATTAAATTTCATTTCATTTTAATTTTGTGGCATTTTTTCCTCCTCGAGCTTCACATACACACACTCCATATGCCCCATATCTCTGACCTGAGGGCCTTGCCTCTTTACTAAGAAAACCCTCTTCTCTTATTTTCTTCATTTCAAAATCCTTTGATCGGTTTTCTCCAGTCTATGACAAAGAGGGGGTCCTTCTCTTTGCCAAGACCAACTCTTCTGCATGTGCCCTTGATCAAGTTACCTTCTTCTTCTCTTGTAGTTTGTATCATAAATCATATTGTTTTTCTTAAATTTTCAATCTCGGGGCCCTGGAGTCAGGAGTACCTGGGTTCAAATCCGGTTTCAGACATTTAATAATTACCTAGCTGTGTGGCCTTGGGCAAGCCACTTTAACCCCATTTGCCTTGCAAAAAAAAAAACCCTAAATAAAATTTCAATTTCTCCCTACCCTATCTCCTAGTTCCTTCCCTACTGCCTATAAACATTCTTAAGTCTCCCCTATCCTTAAAGAAAAATCACCATATCTTATTATGCAATCCCTTCAAACTATCATCCTATATTTCTCTTTTCTTTCTCAGCCAAACTCCTTGAAAAAAATCATTTACTATTGCCTCTACTTGCCCTTCCCTCACTAACTCCTCAATCCTTTGCAGTATATTCCCTGAACACATATTCAACCTAAACTCTCCCAAAATTACCAATGATCTCTTAATTGACAATTCTCATTGTCTTATCTCATTCCTGGATATTCTCCTCTTTCTGAACTTTTCTAATTCTCCTGGTTCACCTTCTACTTATTTGACTAGCCCTTTTTAGTCTCCTGGCCATGAATGATATTATCCATATTCACATAATTGTGGGTGTTCCCTGAGGCCTCCCCTTCTATATTCTCTGAGTAACTTCAACTCTATACTCTCCTAGTAACTTCAACTCCCATGGATTTACTAACCACTTCTTTTTTTTAAATTTTTTTTAGGTTTTTTTTAGGCCCAAGGCCACACAGCTAGGTAATTATTAAGTGTCTGACACCAGATTTGAACCCAGGTACTCCTGACTCCAGGGCCAGTGCTTTATCCACTGTGCCACCTAGCTGCCCCTACTAACCACTTCTAAGATGCCTTCTCTATGTTTAAGGGATTGTATACAGATTTGAATACACACATACTTATACACACACACACACACACAAATAACCTCATGCTGTCTCTTGAATCAATCCTGACATTAACAATTGCCTATTGGACCTTTCATACTGAATGTCCTAAAGATATCTCCATCTTCACATTTCTAGAACTTAATTCCATAGTTTTTTCTCCAAACCCTCTCCTTTCTTGATTTCATTATTTCTCTTAAAGACAACCTTAACATTATCCTCAACTCCTTTCTCTCCCTCACTGCCTACATATCCAATCAGTTGCCAGATCATGCTGTTTTTACTACCACAACATTTCTCATCTGACTTCTCTCCATAATACACCTTAGTTCAGGTCCTCCCTCATCACCTCTTGCCTAGATTACTGTAGCAACCTTCCAATAGACCTCCTGTCCTCAGGTCTCTCAGTACACCCTGCTGCCAAAGTCATTTCCCTCATAAGCACCGATATGACCATGTGAATTCCCAACTCAGTAAATTCCAATGGCTTCCTGTTGCCTCTAGGATATAATATAAACTTTTTAATTTAATTTTTAAAGCTGTTTATCACCTGACTTCAAGCTATCTTTCCAATCTCACTGGACATGATTTTCCTTTTCAAACTCTGATTCAGTCAGACTGACCTCTCTCTTTCTTCCATGGGACACTCCATCTCCCATCCCCATGCCTTTCCAGGGACATTCCAAATGTATACCCTTCTTACCTCCACCTCATTGAGTTCCTTTCTTCCTTTAAGATGCAGTTCAAATATCATCTTCATGAAGCCTTTTTTGATCTCCCTAATTTCTAGTGACTTTCCTCCTCAAGTACCTTGTATTTAATTATTTTGTGCTTATTTCTACTTATTCACTATATAGTTATGATTTTTTATAATTAATATGCATTTGTCTCCCTCATTAGGATATAAACATTTTGAGAGTAGGGATTTTTGAAGTTTTTTGTTATTGTATCTCCAGTACATGTTGCAGTGTCTTGATCATTTGATGTTGTTAAGTCATTTTTTCAGTTGAGTCTGACTCTTCATGAACCCAGTTGGGGTTTCTTGGCAAAAATACTGGAATGGTTTGCCATTTCCTTCTCCAGCTTATGTGACAGATGAGGAAACTGAAACAGGGTTAAGTGACTGCCCAGGGTCCCATTGTTAATGAGTGTTTGAGTCATGTTTGAACTCAGGTCTTTTTGACTCCAGGTTCAGTACTCTATCCACATTGCCTGTTGATTGATTGATTCAGTTTCAGCCAACATTCTAGATCAAGGTCTTTTGGAATCTTCATTCTACCCTCCATCATGTAAACTATCCCAGATCAGTATCATCTATAAATGTGATAAACCTTAATCCAAGTGGTGGAGAAAAATGATTAAGAATGTTGTCTCAAGCACACATCCTTCAATAGAGACCTCCTTTCAAATTGTTTAAGAATCTCTTAGGAGCACACTCTTGGCCATTTCACCAGTAGCAAATCATCAAATTGTACTGGCATCTAGCCTCCATTTCCATCTTTTCCACAAGAACAGGACTGTAGGTTTTGTCAAATACCTTGCAAAACTCTAAGTAACTGTATTTATAACATTCCACTGATCTATTAGTCTGCTAATTCTGTCAAGAATGGACCCAAGGTCCATCTGGCAAGCCTATCCAGGATGAAGTCATGTTGCCTTTCAGGAATCCTAATACTAGATGTCCATCATCTATTCCTCTCACAATATATTCTGAGGCAGCTAGGTGACACGTGGATAGAGCACTAGTCCTGGAGTCAGGAGGATCTGAGTGCAAATCCAGCCTCAGATACTTGACACCTACTAACTGTGTGACCCTGGGCAAGTCACTTAACTCCCCATTGTCTTGGATGGGGGAACCCAACCCAACAATATTTTCTAAAATTATGTAACTTCTTCAGTGCCCACTTTTTGCTAGTTGATCTGAATTAATTGAAAGCAGCTGTATGCTCTACTACTATTTACTTTTGTATTCTGGTTACCAAATCTTTATGAGCCATTTTTTTTTAGGGTTTTTTTTTTGTTTTTTTTTTTGGCGAGGCAAATGGGGTTAAATGGCTTGCCCAAGGCCACACAGCTAGGTAATTATTAAGTGTCTGAGACCGGATTTGAACCTAGGTACTCCCTGACTCCAGGGCCGGTGCTTTATCCACTGTTCCACCTAGCGGCCTTATGAGCCATTTTTGATATGTCCTTTCTAATTCAAAGAACATTCTCTTTGAGAACAAAGAGAAACAAAGAAACCAACAAGAATCAAAATGAGTTAGGCAGTCTTGCCTTCTTTCTACTTTCCTTTAATCCATCCATCCTGATCAGAGATCCCACCCCTTCTTTTAACCTCCTCTTTTTTACAATGCAATTTAACAACCCCACCCCACACTTTCTTTGCCAGCCTCAGTTCATTCTAGGTTTTTACATTGTAAACACTATTTTTACAGTACCAAACTGTGATTTTATATTCATCTTTTGTTCTCTATCATTACTTCCATTTCAGATATATATTGTTTATAACCGAAATTGACTAGTGAATTTGCTATGCATCCACACTGGTTCCCTTAGATCAAATGAGATAATATTTATAAAGCTATTAACAAACTAGCACAAGTTGTTATATATCAATTTACTATTGTTTTCTCTTTTCTGCATTAAAACAGTTTCTTATTGTATTTTTTTTTTATGTGAGTACATATTTTATTCTTGCCCATTCTCTACTTCTCTTGACAGGACTTCCCCATAGAATTTTAGTCCATGAGATAACTTCCTATCCTTTTTCTGAATGCATTAAAATTTGCTCTTCCAAGATCTATGACAGATATAAGACTTTCCCCAGTTTTCTTTTCTTTTATCATACATTTTAAGATAGAATGATCACTCCTATTTGAAGTTTTCTCACAATCTCACAATCATGTCTTCCTTGCGTAAAAGAATCAGATCCAGAATTGCATTTCTCCTTGGTTCTTCTACTTTTTGAAGGATTAAATTATTAAAAATGAATCAATAAATCATTTGCTCTTCTGCTTTTGCTTGAGAGCATGCTGTCTTTAATAGGTTTTTGGATAATTGAAGTTCCCAATCATTCCTTTGAAATGCCTCTCTGTGCCAGGACTATGATGTTCTTTATCTCTTTCTACAGTCCAGGTGGTCTGTAATATAGTCCAATGAAATATTATTTCTATTTTCATATTCATTGATCTTCACCTTTGTGCTCTTCACATGCTTATTTTCCTTCTCCAATTCCTTGATTTTTTCATTTAATTATATTATTAATATGCAATACTACTATCATCTTTCCCCCTTCCTTATCCCCATCCTATTTATTTTGAATAGCATATAGCCTTCTAGGGAGCAATTAGGTAGGTGATGCAGTGGATAGAGTGCTGAGCCTGGAGTCATAAAGACCTGAGTTCAAATTTAGCCTCAGACTGCACTGGCTATGTGACTCTGGGCAAGTCACTTTATTCTGTTTGCTTTAATCTCTTCATCTACAAATGAGTTAGTATTTTTACCAAGAAAGCCCCCCAAATTACTCAGCAACAACATAGCCTTCTAGATTAGGTTCTTACCCTTTTTGTGTGTTAAGAACCCCTTTGGCATTCTGATAAAACCTATAGACCCCTTCTCATTCTTGTGTTTTAAAAGCATAAAATAACTGGAAAGAAATGCTGATTCAAATTAAAGATATGGGTGGCTAGGTGGCCCAGTGGATAGAGCACCGGCCCTGGAATTAGGAGAACCTGAGTTCAAATCCAGCCTCAGACACTTAATAATTACCTAGCTGTGTGACCTTGGGCAAGCCACTTAACCCAGTTTGCCTTGCAAAAATCTAAAAAAAAAGAAATTAAAGATATAATTTTTGAAATATATCTACATATCCCTTGAGGGTCTATGGACCTCAGGTTAAGAACCCCTGTTTTAGAGCTATATTACAATCTCAATGACATCTATGAACTCCAATTTCTTTCCCTGTTAGGATTTTTAGTTGTCTTGCTTATTATCCATATTTTTTTTTTGCTATTTTCAAATACCAAAGGACTGCCTTATGGGAAAGAAATTAGGTCTGTTTTGTTTGTTTGGACATGGAAGAACTTGGACCAATGACTGGAAGTTTCAGCTTGATGTACCTATGGTAGGAATGCAATTAAGCCACAGTATAAAATACATGCCCCAGGAGACATAGATATAGTGAACTATATTGCTTATAGATATGAGTGAAAATAAGGTTTGTGAAGAGAGGAACCATGGATGTTGAGCTGCATGGGAGAGAGAACTTCTGAACATTCATGCAACCCCTAGAGGGAACCATGAGCACTGAGGAGCCTGTACTAGTTGGAGTTGCTGAAATGGTGACAGAGTCACGATGGGGAGGAATAAATAAACCTATGGATGTAGTCCTTGTGAGGTCTAGAGAGTTTGGCGAAGCAGGGAAACCCATTCACTGAGAAACTATTCCTTCATGATTATTTTGAATTGTGTTAATTGGCTAAGTCTAGTGAGAACTGTTGAGTCTCCATTAACCTTGGGCCACTCCATTCAGTCCTCTAAGTCAGAAAGATTGTATTAGTTCTCAAAAAGGAAGGATGTTTTCCTGATGGTTGAAGGACTGGAGTTCAAGCTTATTCAGCATTTTTTTTTTTGTTATGTGTGTGTGTGTGTGTGTCTGTAAATAAATCTGTCCATTAGTCAATCACATTCATCTGATTGCTTGAAGGAATGCTGAGGACCCTTTATTGGAAAAGCAAATTGAGTTAGTTGATGCTATTATTTCTCTGGGTGGAAAATGAACTAGTGATTTTTAAAAATCAATCGATGAAAAAAAATTTAAACACCTACTATGCACCATACTCTGAGCTAGGCATTAAAAATATAAAGACAAAAACAAAACAACTTTTGCCCTCAAGAAAATTACAAATACAAAGAAGTTAACAGAGACATCAACATGGCATAGTGAGGAGAGCTCTGTGACCCTGGGCAAGTCACTTAATCTCTTCCTCAGTTTTTTTTAACCCCATAAAATGGGGGTAATAACAGTACCTCCCCCGAAGAGTGTTGTGAGGATAAAATGAGATATTTGTAAAGTCCTCTGCAAACCTTGTGCCAGAAATATGTTGAACCAGCTTGAACAGGTCCTTGAGAACCTATTATTAAATTTTCAGTGTGAGCATTTATACCACAGAGTCAACAAACAAAAATCACAACTTAAATCACTGATTTTTTTTTGCAAGGCAATGGGGTTAAGTGGCTTGCCCAAGGCCACACAGCTAGGTAATTATTAAGTGTCTGAGGCCAAATTTGAACTCAGGTATTCCTGACTCTAGGGCCGGTGCTCTATCCACTGCCCAACCTAGCTGCCCCTAAATCATTGATTTTTTGATTATTTAGACTTAAGAAGATAATGGAGAAAATGTTAATAATGAGTATTTGACTTAAAGTTGTGTAATATGTACACCCCAACCTGCACCACTCTCAGTAAATGTTAAACATTTACCAGCATATCCCTTTTTAAAGTTCTAGTTGTTATTATGATTATTACATTTCATTGCCGGAGACAACATGTATAAATGTCAGTATATATAAAATATGTATACTTCTAACTTGGCTTAGCTCCTAACTCTCCAGGCTGCTTTCCCACTTCTACCTTAAGCATATTTGAGATGCTTCTGCTTTTTAAGCCTTCCCCTCTGACTGCTAAGGTTCTCTTGGGAACCTCCATTAGAGGAAGTATCCACTCCAACCGTGATCACTTCTAACCCAACCACTTTTGATCCAGTAACCTTCTCCCTCCTCTCAAAGGTATATCTGAATCCATCACAGAGCTGTGACCCACTTGGTATAGGTCACACAATATAAAACTCTCTGACAATTAGAGCTGCTTAATCAACCAATCAATTAATCAACAAGTATTTATTAACTAATTAATATGTACCAGCTAGATGATGAAGTGAATAGAGCACTGGCCCTGGAGTCAGGAGGACCTGAGTTCAAATCTAACCTCATACACTTATTGCGTGACACTAGGCAAGCCATGTAATCCTGTTTGCCTTGTATCTAGGGCCTTCTCCAGTCATTCTGATTCATAGCCTCCTCCTGGCCCCAGATGTCCAGAGGAAAAAGTGAATCCGGTGACTTTGCACAGCACCCTCTCTTCACCCAAATCCAATCCACTTGTTTGTCATGGCATCATCTCCCTGATGTCATAGTCTTCTTCGAGAATGAAAGACAAACAACAATATATGCCAGGTATTATGCTGTGTTCTATGAACACCAAGTTAAAAGTGAAATATTTACTGCCTTCAAGGACCTTATTAATAGAGGGGAAAAAACCATGTCAACTGGTGGGGAGGACTACTTTGATTTTCTCACTGCACTTAAAAGTCATGACCTTTGTTAAATAAGAACACTTTTTGATTATGTCCATCTAACAGAACAGAGTATTAACTGGGCTTGTAGAATTCCTTGAATCAAGCAAATCCATTATGTGAGATACTGGGCATTTGTATAAATAAGAGGGACTATCTCATAACCAGACAGATGCAGAAAAGGAGAATTGGAATCATACAGAGTTGAAACAGGAAGAATGAGCAGTTCTAGAGCCAATTAGCACCTAACTTAAGGAGTGAGAAAAGCTCCACCCCCTTCCCAAATAAGATGTCAAACCTGAGGGACTTTCTCCAATTTCTCATTCTAGTGCCTATTTATCCAAAGACACTGTACTGCAATTTACTTTTTGATTTTTCAGATGTTTTCAGCAGCCTGAATCCTGCCTCAATCACAGAGGCCAAAACACACAATACACATGTATTTTTGCATACATAC
The DNA here is from genome assembly GCF_037893015.1 of Macrotis lagotis. NCBI lineage: Eukaryota > Metazoa > Chordata > Mammalia > Peramelemorphia > Peramelidae > Macrotis > Macrotis lagotis. Next base: position 92,141,310 of record NC_133658.1, on the reverse strand, counting down.
ACATAGTATACATGTGTGCATATTTACATATAGATATATAAGCAATACATATTATGTAAAATAAGGCAAAAAATCAAAACTTTGCCTAAATGTTAGGAGTTTTATTAAGTTCCACCTATGATTCTACTCATAAATTTTCATCTTAAATAACCTGCCTAAAATTGTAGGCAAAAGGTACACAAGGAAAATAGAGACCATTGCCTAAGAGTTTCAGATAAGATAATTATTGATACAGTGTTATATAAGTTTATACTATGCATAATATGTACAAAATGAATGCAAGGTAGTTTTCTGGGAGTAAAAGGAAATACTTCATTTAGAAATTAGCACCCTCAGGGCAACTAGATGGCACAGGGGATAGAGCACTGATCCTGGAGTCAGGAAGACCTGAGTTCAAATCCATCCTCAGACTAGCTGTGTGATCATGTTACTTAGCCCCAATTGCCTTTCCAAGAAAAAAAAAGAAAAGAAAAGAAAGAGAAATTGGTCCTCAAGATGAGTCCTGAAGGGAGAGAGAATTCAAGGGCAGAGTTGAGGAGGGAAGGATTTCTTGCCATGGGCAACAGAAGGTGCAAAGACACAGAGATGAGAGATAAAGCATTTTGAGTATGGAATAGTGAGTAAGAGGTTCATTTGATTATAATTGTGGAATATGTGAAGAGATGTAATATTTAAGAAAACCAGTAAGATAAGAAGGAGATAGGTTGTGAAGGGATTCAATTGTCAAATAGATTTTATGACTTTGATCCTAGAAACAATAGGGAATTTATTGAGTAGTGGAAGTTGATGTGATTAGACCTATGATTTAGGGAAAATTACTTTGATGCCTCTAGGGAGGATGGGAAGAGGCTCAAGTCGGAAGATCAAATAGAAAACTATTACAATAGCAATTCCATGTGAAAGATGATGATAACCTGATCCAAGGTGGTAGATATGTGAATGGAAAAGAAGGTGATATGGAGGTATACAAGGTAAGATTTGGCAACTAGGTGAGTGGGGAGTTGAGGATGATACTGAGGTTGAAAGCTTGGATGACTAGAAATATAATTGAACTGTCGACACTAATAAGGAAGTTCTGAAAAGTTGTATTTTGGACTTACTGAATTTGAGAAATCTATAGAGCATCAGGTTTGAAATGTCCAATAGGCACTTCATGATTGTAGTATTGAAACTCAGGAAATAGAGTGGGACTAGATGTAAAATGTGGTGGTCATTTGCATAGAATTGATAATTGAACCCATGGGTGCTGATGAGGTCATCAAGTGAGAAAGTATAGAGAATGATGAAAAAGAGCTGTGTGAGATGTTCAGAATTAAGGGACCTGACATATCTGATGATTCTCCTAGGAATATTGAACAGTGTCAGAAAGTAGAATAGTCCATCATAGACTTTTTCATCCCTGATGATCATGAGGCATAGCTGACTAATGGTCTGGACTGTAGTAACAGGGCTGTAGTTGACCTCCCAAATATCTTTAACCTGAGATTTTATGATTCTTTGATCATGTTACTCTCCCACCTAAGAAACATTCAGGGGTTCCTTAAGACTTGGATGATAAATTTAACCCAGCATTCAAGAATCTTTCACAATTTAGCCTCAAATTTCTCATCTAACTATGTGTCCTATTTTTTTTTTTTTTTGCTAGGCAATGGGGTTAAGTCACACAGCTAAGTAATTATTAAGTATCTGAGACTAGATTTGACCTCAGATCCTCCTGACTCCAGGGCTGGTGCTCTATTCTCTGATCCACTTAGCTGCCTCCTCCTATTTGTTTTTTGACAGCATGGATACGCAGTTGTAGTCAACTTGTTCTCCCCCTATTGTCTCTTACATGCACCATGCTTCTCACCCCCTCCTCTGTGTCTTGGCTTATGCTGTTCCCATCTCACTTCTCTGCCAGTCTGAGCCCAGGCTCAGCCTCTAGGAAGCCTTTCCTGACTACCATAACCCTACATAATTCTGCCCCCCCATTAAACCCCTACACCATAGATACTCTGGGTCATACAATTTAGCTCATGATTTGAATGTATTAGTTTTGTTGCCTTGGCTAGATAGTGAATTTCTAGATGAAGAAGGGAGGGAGTGTCTTTACCTTTTTCTCTGACATCTTAATGGCATGATGGTAGCCTCCTGCTTGGACCAAGGTACTCTTAGTATTATGGCATCTCTTAGCCCCTGATCTTTGCATCAGCCCCAGTATCCTTTCCCCCTCAACTCTAGTCCTTTCTCATGTGCATATTCCTAGAATTTCCTATGTGGTATCCCACTAGAAACACCTTCCATACTAAAGTTGTCTCCTATTTGAGTCCCCTGTTCCTTGTGCCTTCCAAGGTGTCAATAAACTAATTCCATAACATAATTTTGCTAATGTGCTAATAGGAAATGTGGGAAATGTAGTTTCTTCTTTCCCCAGATAATTTTCATGAATTTTTCTCAGTCTTCTGCATACAAGAAACAAACAAAATATGTTCTTTATCAAAAACAAAAATAAAGTTTGTAAAAACCTAATTAAACTCAAAGATTAAATTCATCTTGTTTCTTTTAAAATAGAAATCAAACTTTTGGGGGACTATAAGCAGGTCCCACACACACACACACAAGTTTGCTGAATGTATGATTTCTTCAGGTTGGAACCTGCTCCCTAAACCTCATCTTCATAGGTGAGATCTACCATTAAAGTAGGCCCCTGAAAGCTAATCTTCTGACTGTAATTTGTGAACTCACTTCTTAGTCTCTATGTTCTTAGGGGAGTGATCTTCTGATGACTTCTAGTCAGAACTGGGTGAGTGTTTTATTTCTTTAGATCAATGGGAATATTTTTTCTAATGGGAGTATTCCTTATTACAACCTAGGGGCTTGATTTCTAGTTATTACCTATATGTTAGTCTCATTGCCTCAGCTAGACAGTATATTTCTAGACGAAGGAGATCATAGCTTTGCTTTTTTTCTCTAAGACCCCAAGGATAGGATAGTAAGATGCTCAGTATAGAGCTTTGGAGACACTCAAAGTTAGGGGACATAATATGTTGGATGATTCTCCAAGGAACACTGAGGAATAGTCAGAGAGGTAGTAGAATAGGCTGCCACAGGAGTTATCTTGTTTCATGGAATGATTAACTTCCTAATTTAACCTGAGCCATATACCTAATGTAAGGCCTCTTGCACTATGGTGAAGAGAATACCATGTCTAGTTCTTTCTCTATATAGTTGACCTCAGGAAATCTGCTTTACTCTTTTCCACCTCATTGGCTTATTCCTAGTTTCTTTCCATCCTTTCCATTAGCCATCAAGGACTAGATTTTTCTACTTTATGGAAGGTACCAGAGGTCAGAGATGACTGAATCAGAAAATTCAAGGGGAGTTTTGGAATTTCAGCTTCCACTTCCTTAACTCTCCTCCTGGGGAATGCATGTGTACAGAGATAGGAACCTTCAGACTCCTTGACAAAGGGTTTGTCGGAATCTGGAGATGAGACACTGGCCAGAGGAAGAAGTGAGCTTGGGAAAGAGAGACAGTTCCCTATTCAGAGGGAGGCAGCTAAGACTGTCTTCAGGATGGCTCATTATTCCTATCAAGGTAGCATTTTTATTCAAACCATCTGTGGGCTTGTGAGGCCTGATTGAACTTGGCGTTTCAGCCTTGTGCTCCTGCATTACGCCTGACACGAATGTGAGGAGGCCGGGGGCCGGTGCTGAATTGGGGGGGTTAGGTCTCTTCCTTTGAGTCCCAGGTTTCCCTTCTGCTCCAACAAGTTGAGACTAAGGCAGCCCCCAACTCCTCCTCTCTCCCTGGGCTCAAAGTCTGGAGACCTTTCTCTAGTCCACTCCCTTTATTGCTATTTATTTTTAAGTTTTATTTTTACTACAAATTTTTCTAGATCATACCTACCCTATAAGACCTGTCTACATATGTGTGTGTGTGTGTGTCTGTCTGTCTGTCTTTGCCTCCTAAATCTAGGGAGAGGTAGCTAGTGGACTTCATCATTGGTCTTCTGAGATTGAATCTTCACTGTTCATTGTAAGAGTTCTTATAGTTTTCAAAGTTTGTTTTCATAGGGTTATCACATTGACTGTTCTCTTGGTTTTTCTCATTTTCATATTTCAAACCAATCCTCAAAGTTTTCTGTTTTTATAATATTGATGTTAAAGTGTGAATTGTTCTGATACTGCTCATTTCCCTTTGCATCTGCTTCTATGTCTTCTCATGTTTTTTGAAATCATACACTTCTTTTCTTTTTTTTCAAGCACAACAGAGCTCCATCCATTCACATTCACATACCACAATTTATTTAGTAATTCCTCAATTGATGGACATCCCTTTAGTTTCCTTTTCCTTTCCTTTCCTTTCCTTTCCTTTCCTTTCCTTTCCTTTCCTTTCCTTTCCTTTCCTTTCCTTTCCTTTCCTTTCCTTTCCTTTCCTTTCCTTTCCTTTCCTTTCCTTTCCTTTCCTTTCCTTTCCTTTCCTTTCCTTTCCTTTCCTTTCCTTTCCTTATTTCCTTTTGCTACCATAAAAAATAGTTGCTCTAAATAATTTTCAACACAAAGGGCCTTTTCCCCTCACTTTTACAAGCTTTTCTCAGAATGCCAGTGGGACTGTGGGCAAGTCAGTTCACCTTTCTAAGCCTTCCTTTGCTCTTGTATAATAAAGATAACATCCCAGGTTCCATCCTATCTCACAGGTTTGTTACACGAATCAAGTGTAAACACTTTGAAGAGTATAAAGTGAGCATGATGAAAGGTTTTTACTTTTGTTGTTCTTATCCTAAAAGTCTTTCCAGTGTAGCGGAAAAGACCTGGCACAGGAATTATTGTCCTCTGCCATCACCACAGTTTTAGGGCTCAACTTGTCCTTTTGCCCAGGGTGAGAATGAAGAGGGGGTAGACAGAGGAAAGTGTTTTAATCAGAGCAGGTGAAGAGAGAAGGGTTGGTCTATGATTGGGATTCCAATAGAAAAACAGAACTTCTCTTGTTGGCATGGGGCAAGAGCTTGAGAGTTGCCTCCTTTCTGCCCTGTATCACTCAGAAAAGCTCTTCCTCTACTCTCCACCTAGCCAAGTAGATGCATTATTCCAACTTTTTCCTGCTCCTTGAAGTCTTCCTTGGATATTATAGCCTAGCTGAATTTTCCCCTTCTCTGAATTCCTGAGGCATTTTTTTATTTGAACCACACAATTTGCCACTTAATTATCTGCTCCATTATATTGTTACCTACTTAACCGTTTTATGGGTTTAGATACCCAGTTAGAGTAAACTTCTTTAATCCAAAGAGGATAGGAACCATTTTTTCCTTTTTGAATCCCCAACTAGTGTGTAGCATTTATTTGGGTAGAAAAATCAAACCTTTCTAAATTGAATCTAGTGGAAAGATTATTTCTCTAGTAATGTGAGGCTTAGATAATCAGGAAACAGATATGTGAAGAACATAGCTAAATAGATAATAAAGGATAGCTGTCTTTTTTAAAATTTAGCTTTATTTTTAATTAATTAAAATGTATCTTCTCTTCTCCCTCCAACTGAAAAATAAAATAAAATCCCTGTATGGATAGGAAAAGATAACAAATTCTCAACCTATAAATTGTTCTTCTTCTATTCATCCGGGACTTCAGTTCCCTTTTATCTTTATCTTTCTAATTATCCCTCTTCATCTTTTCTCCATCTATGAAGATGCATAGGTCTTTGCCGTCTTGAAAAGTTCCTTTACGTACACTAATTCTCCTATCAGTCACCATTCATTTTGCTTTCACCAATTTCTTGAAGGAATTTTCGACATTTACTCCCTAGGATGATAGTTCCTGAATTAGAAGAGATCTCAGAGGTCAGTTATTTCAATCCCTCTTTTTACATGAGGAAATTGTGGTTCAGGGAAGGTGAATACTTTTTCCAAGGTCATATAGAATTTGAACACAACCCTACAGGTTCAGATTCTACTTGTGATCACAGACAAATCATTTATCTTTCCACTATATCACTCTGCCTCTGGTTCCTTCCCCTAATCCCAATTCTTCCCTTGAAATTTGTTCTATCCCCACTACTCAACTGAAATTGCTTTGCTTACCAATGACCTTTGAATTACCATAGTTGATGGTTTCTCCTCAGAGCTAATTGTCCTTGACCTTTTTGTAGCATGTAGCATTGTTAATGGCCCCTTGTTTTCTAGAAACTTTCTCCTCCCCGGATTTGTGTGATGCCACATTATTTTCTTAAAGTTCAGTCCTTGACCCTCTGTTTAGGTTTTCTCACTTAGTGATGTCATTACTCTCTCAAGGTTACTTCTCGACTCAGATGACTCACAGATCTTTATCTTTGGCCCAGAGCAGTCCACTTATCTAACTTTCAGAAGAATCTTGTGTATTAGATAGATGTTCCACCCTCCCTTCAAAATTGATATGTCAAAAAAAAATATAATTTGCTTTACAAACCAATTCCCTTTTCTAACTATCCTATTTTTTTTTAAATCAGCATTCTCCTGCCAACTCAGGATAGACATCTTGGTGTTATCTTTGATTCTTCCCTCTCCTTCACCTCCTCCATATATCAACAAATCCTGTGGTTCCTTCCTTTGAAATATCTCCGTCATTTATTTTCTTTCTGTTCCCATGACTACCATTATAGTCAAAAGCAGAGGAATTAGAGCTAGAAAAGACCCTAGAGATCAGATAATCCTATCCTCTCATTTGTCTGACCAACATGGACAAATGAGACAGTGTTGCATAATAGATAGAGAATTGGATTTGTAGTCATGGAGATACAGGTTCAGATTCTACTTGTGATCACAGACAAATCATTTAAATTTACTGAGCCTCAGTCGCCTCATTTTGTAAAGTGGAGATTATACCTATTGTACTTTTGCTATGGGGTTGTTGTGATTCAAATAAGACAATGTATTATTGTAAACCATTATATAAATCTCGACTATTATTAACTGGGATGCAATGAGATTTGACTCTGACTTGGCCAAATCTTGGTCCTATCTTTGATTTGGTCAGAGATGCTTAGGTTGGTAGTGGCAGTGCAGAGACTCAAATCTGGACCTTCTGACTTCAGAATCTGGCACTAGGCAGATAGTACTGCCCAATTCAACATTTAATTATCTTCCACTTTGTGAGGGTTAATCTTGTCTTCTCAAGTAGGCTGTAAGCTCCCTGAAGGCAGAGATTGAATCCTTAAACTCTCCCCCCTACCCACAACTCCCCCTCCCCCGCAAAAACCAGTTTGGCACAGCACAGGACTGGACTCAGTACATACTTTGATTGATTGATCAGTGGATGAGGCCTGATATAGGAGTAGCCAGGGGAGGGAAGGGAGGCTGAATAGAGATTGTCTCTCGGATAGAGAGACTCTTGGGGCCCCAATCCCTTCAGCTCCTTCCCCTCCCCCCCTGATGTCTTTAGCTATAAGTAATAAAGCAGGAACAATAGGGGGTTTCTTTCTAATTAAAGGGAACAGTTAGTGTTTCCACTTCAAAGCTCGGAGAGAGGGAACTTTTGTTCCCCCTGCCCTGGGAGCCTGGGAGCCTGGGAGCCAGGGAGCCCTGGGCTGGGGAAGCAGAGCTCTAGGACCAGCCAAGCATTAAGTCCGTGAACCTGAGAGCCTCCTGTTTGCCGGGAGAGAAGCTCAAATTTAAAACAACAACGTAATTTGGTAACTTGGGCTCTGATAAAACAGTCAAGGGAATTTCTTCTCTTCCAGTGACTGAAGCCAATGTTATTACAGGTGTGTGCTCATACACCCACACAAGACACCCACATCATAGATACTGTACATATATATTTGTCATATGCTCACACATTTCATTTGCATCCAGTGCACCAACATGCAATACAAACGATACACATACCCCCCCACACACACTATATATATATATACATATATATATGTATATATATATATACATGTATATATATATACTTCATATATGTACTTTGCACACAGTACATTACCTTGCATTATACAGCACAGACAACAAAGACTCTATATACCCCTTCTTTTGTTTCTTTACCTACAATACACATGGCCATAGTATCTACCCTTCCCCACCAAAGACATATCCTTTCCCTCTCCCTTTCCCATTCCCCTGCAAAGCTCAGATTTCCTGACACCACCATTCTCCATTTCCTCCATTCAGTAGGGAGTGTCCATTCTTTGATCTGCCTTCTGTTGGTTCAACTAAACAGTGTGGGTCGGTCAGTCTTCCCAATCACAGGCAAGGCCCCTAACCAAAGCTATAGTTTGCCTCTTCAATTTAGCCACCAATTGACCTCATAATCCTACCATTGACTAAATCCCTAACTCTGGCCACAAGCCAATTTGCTGATCACACCAATGGATTTCACAAATAAAGAGTGTTAGAGTGTAGATACTTCTGTGGAGTCCCTCTTCATTACTAGTGATGGCTTGGAATCTATGTCCCACTGACAGTGGGGAATGTTGGCACACCATAGAAGAAATGCTCACAGAGGTATTAACAATCCACCATAACAAAACGCCTCAAAAACCAGATGATCATAGGGTCAGAATTTGGAAAGGTCCTTAGACAATATTTAGATCTGGAGTTGAGAAGGTCCTTAGAGGTAGGACACAAAGGTAGGATTTGAACCCAGGTCCTCTAACTCCAACTCAGGCTAATTCCTACATCTACTACTACTACTACTACTACTACTAGAGTTACTACAACTATTGCTACTATTGCTGCTGCTGCTACTGCTACCACTGCCACTACTACTGTAACTCCTGATGGTATTTCTTTCTTTTCTGCCCTAATTGCGGACTGGACATTGCCTCAGTCAAACGGAAACCCGATAAAGATCTTAGCTTTAATAGGTCAGCTCTCTCACTGCATCCCAGGCCATCTGGCCACTGGACCCAGCCAGGTGGCTCAGCAGGAAAAAGTGAGGCCGATGACTTTGTACAACCGTCCCTCACTTACTTAAATCCAATTCACATCCATGTTGTGGCATTACCTCCCTGATGTCATGGTCTTCTTTGAGAATGGACAAACAAGAACTACCTCACTTAAATCCAATTCACATAAAAATCACCTCATGATGTCATTGTTCCTCTTTTAAAATGAAGAACAATAATTATAGCTACTACTACTGCTACCATTACTATTCCCATCACTATTGTTGCTGCTGCTATTAGTGCTACTACCACTGTCACTATTTGTACTAGTACTAATAACTAACGTGTATATTTATTTAAAATTTGCAAAGTGCTTTTAACAAATATTATCTCATTTTATCCTGACAACAAACCTGGGATAGAGATGCTATTATTATTCCTATTTTACAGCTGAGGAAATTGAGGCATATAGCTGGGCCCTGGATCAAATAACAAAGGAAGTGTCTGAGGTAGGATATGAACTCAGGTTTTCCTGACTCCAGGTCTAGCATTCTATCTATTGTGCCACTTAGCTGCCTCAATATTAGTATTCTTTCCATTATACCCCATTATCTCTTATATTTGCTATTTGTTAACTTCACCTTCCATTCTTCATAGTGAAGCAGGTTGCTTCAGTGGACGCGGGTAAGTCGCTAATGAGTGACCACCCTCTATCTTTCTTATCTTATTCTGGCTTCTGATTTTTCTTGGTATCTATCCTGATCCATGGTCTGGGTAGAGCATCTGCAAAGACTGGAATTTGAATTAAACATAGGATGGCACGAGAAGGTACTAGAGAGACCTGCTACCTGGTTTGAGGCCAATTTTAGCCCCAACTTTGCTCTTAAGACTTTTTTTTTTAAGAAGACTCAGGTCCTCCTATTCCATGTCCAGTGTTTTATCCTCAGAGATAGGTGACATTCCCCCTCTTATTTTTTGAGCATGAATTAATACTGATCCTGCTGAGTAGGGCAGCCTTGAACAGTGGAGTGGGTAGGGAAAGAAAATTCCCCTCTATAGTTCTCTGAGGTTTGGTTTGGGATCTGAGGATGGGGAAGCCTTAACATTTATCTTGCTTACAGTATAGTGGAGACTCAGCAAATATTTGAAAATGATGATGATGATGAACACACACATACATAGCCCCCCCCCCCCCTTTTGGCTCTGTCCTGACTGTGTGTAATAATACACTTGGCTCCCTCTGCCCCAATGTGCCAGTGCTGCTTCTTTGCCTTTTCTGTTATTCCAGAGAGGAACCCCAATTTTCTTGGCCCTGTGTATTGTTCCTCCTACCCCCTGAAGTCTCTGACCTGGTGTATTTTGACCAAGGCAGTTTCCTCAGCACGTGATCCCGGTTACACGGGTCATGTCAGTCCTACTGCACTCTGCCTAGTCCCCCTGATTATTTCTCCTTAATTGAGCGTAAAGAATGTGTGGAATGTGGAGCTGAGTCTGGGAGCAGGGACTGAATCGGCTCCCCCTGGGCATCAGGGATTCAGGATTCTGGTTTTGGGGGCCCACAGATAGGCTAGTGACTCCTTGTGTACCATGTATCTATATAACATTATGTGAATGTCCCATCCTAAAACATCCTTCCCCTGATGCAATGGGTTTAGCTTACTTGGATCTTTTGTCTGGCTTCTTGATCATCTCCCCTTCTGTCTTCTTCCCTCTTCCAAAATTTGGTTCAAGGCTCACCTCCTTCTGGAAACCTTTCCTATACAACCTCATTCAGCCTAGTCACCCTGCTCCCCTTATTCCTCTTTCTTGGGAAGACAGTCAAAGGAATTAATACTTCAGAAGGACTAAGGACTTTTCCTAAAAAAGGTACTATTCCAGGAGTTGGTTGAACAATGGAGAACAGTTTCTAAAAGGATGGAAAGACAGATTAGAAGTCTTGAGAGGTGGTTCTGGATGGAAGCACAGGCCAGAGATAATCAGCTTCTCTTTTCTTGGGATCTGCAAGAATTTAGTGGCCTTGCTTGACCACTTGAATCTTCTCTTTTCTTGCCTGGTACTAGCATGTGCATCCAATGGCATCAAAGTATCTCTTCCTAAGATTGGATGATGAAGTATTTGTCTTGCTGAACAGATGTGCAGCAGTTGGAGCATGAACATAGACTCAGTGGGGATGAGATGTGTGGAGTGACGGAGGATGAGGTTACAAGCTGTGTCTGTCCACAGGCTCCACTCAGCCCATGGAAGAGAACCTCAGGGCTCAGTCACCCAGTGTACAGGCCAGACTTCTCCATGAGAATGGAGGGGTGAGGAGGAGAATAGAAACTGGGAGAAAGAGGATAAATAAAGAAAGTAGAAGGATTTTTCCCCTCCCAGGAATGTAATATGCTTTTAACTCAGATTCCCTTTTGAGGGCCTGGCAGATCCCCAAAGATTTTTTTTTTTAATGCAAAGATTTGGATGAGTCTGAAATCTTTATCCTTGGGTCTTCGGACTCCAATATCTCTATGAAAACACACACACACACACACACACACACACACACACACACACACACACACGGAACATTTAGCCTAGCAAAGAGAAGATGAGGTGTTTGGAGACTTGACAGTCACATTCATACCTGTCCTCAGTTCTTCCTCAGAGAACTGTGACAGAGGAGGTTAACAGCTGTTCTCCATCTCTCCTGAGGCCTAAATAAGAGGAAATGGTTAAGACTCCAGTGGGAGGAATATTGGTTATATTTAAGGTTATATTCCTGACTCCTTGTCTTTAAAAACATATTCTGAACAGGGACTGGATGACAAAAAAGGCCAGCTCAGAGGCAGGGGGATGGATGAGATTGTCTTCCATGTTTTCCAAGAGCCTCAGACTGCTTTCCATCTGCCTCCTCAGCCCACTGGTATGCAGGTCTCTGGGGAATCCTCTCTGAGCATGGCAAGGCTGAGAATGTGCCGATTATATCCTGCAACTTCTGGAAAGTTCCTGCTGTTAGTGATTTGCAAACTTTTCCCAAGTTGAAAATTCAAAACAAAGTTAAAAGTAAGCAGGACTTGCTGTGGCACTTGGTGTTTTATCATTGGTGGTGTTTATGTGCAGGGTTCCCCTGAGCACCGCCATGAACCCATTCATCTGAGTACCAGGTATTATCGGGGCTTAGGGTAGAGCCCGGGGTCCCTGCTGTGAATTACATTTTCATCTGTTTTCCTGAAGTAAATGTATGGCCTTACAACCCCATCTCCATATCCATGGTGCCCCCGGTGGAGGTGATCCCAGATTGGAAACTGCTCAGGTCCTTAGCAAGGAAAAGTCTCACTGAAGGTAGGCTCTTGATCCCCTGGACTGAGGTTGGGACAGGGAGCCGAAGGAGGTTGGATTCTAGGAAACCATTATCCAGAAACTCTCGATTCCCCATCTGCATCCACATTCCTAATCCCAGCAGTAGCACTGGGGCCCAGCCACATCTGGGGGCCTGACGATCACATCTGCATCCTCCCCCACCCAGTTATTTTTGTTCCTACTTTTATCTGCATCTGTGGAGTTTGGGGGGGAATCTGGGGATGGTAGATTCCTAGCCACAGGAGCGATTGATTCTCCTGTAGGCATTGGCTCTGGGGGGTTACTCAACAATGTGGGGCTTGGGTATCTGTGGTAGTTGGGGGTGACAGAGAAGAGGGACTGACTATTCATTTTTGCTTTGAGGACAATGAGACTTTGAATTATGAGAATGATAATTCATATGATCTAGAGGAACTAAAGTGGGGTCCAGCCTCTGAGATAGCCCTTCTCTAAGCTATCCTCTTTCTCTCACCTATATCCTTTGACCTCTCTTTGCTCTGTTGCCTGGGTTCCAGTTTCTGATCTGAAGAGAGTATCCCTGTAAATGATGCTAGGAATTCCCTAAGGCTCTTCATCTCCTTCCTCCAGCACACGTTTTAGTCATTTATGAGCTTGTCACTTGGACTCTTAATGGTTAACAAAAGAGTCAGTTAGCTATTTGGGGTATGATGCTATTGAAGAACAGTTCTGTTGAGATACAGTTGAAGTAGTGTGGAACAGTCTTTCAGACTCATGCATGATTTGGCAAGGCGTTCCATTGGGTAGCACTAGGGACTGGGCTTACAGGCTTAATGCAGGAACCTGCTGGTCAGGTGTACCAGGCAGGAGAGGTCCTTGGCAAATAGCTGTTCAGGTTGTACCCTGTTTCTAAAACTATGAAAGCTCAGGTCTACTTTCTTAATTCTGTCCTGGCTAGGCCCTCTCAATTTAAAGGGTATTGCAACTCTCTTACCAGGATCTTTCCATCAATACATCATGGCAGGGATTCCTCCAATCATTCTGGGAAACTCAGAGGAGATCTGCATGGCTGGAGTTTTGGTTTCCTTGGCTCTTCCATTGAAAGATTGATCAGATATCTTGATCACAAGGTCCCTGATGCAGGCTATGGTTTAAAATGGAGTGGGATGGGGAAGGGAGCAGATAACTTGAACAAAATGTTTCAGGACAGTTATTCTATCTGATGTCCCTTCTTTAGGGGAGAGAAGGTTGTTGCTGGGGGAAAGGGGTAGGGGTCAGCTACATGGCATGCTATATAGTGATGATGGCATATAGCTATGACAGCTAAACTTAGCTTGAGAAGCTGTCCAGGGAGGTTTTAGGAGAATAATTCTTTTCTTTTCTTTTCTTTTCTTTTCTTTTCTTTTCTTTTCTTTTCTTTTCTTTTCTTTTCTTTTCTTTTCTTTTCTTTTCTTTTCTTTTCTTTTCTTTTCTTTTCTTTTTGTTTTTTGCAAGGCAATGGGGTTAAGTGGCTTGCCCAAGGTCACACAGCTAGGTAACTATTAAGTATCTGAGACCGGATTTGAATTCAGGTCCTCCTGCTTCAGAGCCTGTGCTCTATCCACTGCACCACCTAACTGCTCCAACCTAACTGCCCCAAGGAGAGGAATTCTTAATTTGTTTTGGTGTCAGGGACCTCTTCAGCAGTCAAGTGAAACCTATGGATGCCTTTTCAGAATAATACTTTTAAATAATTGGAGGAAAAGCTACATTTCATTTAGAGGCTAATGAAAAGAAAAAAAAATTTTCCCCATTCAGGATATCAATCCATGGTCCCCATTGGGGTTTAAGAACCCATCCTTTAGGAGTAAGGAGGAAAAAGGTTATAGCTTTGTGTGTCTCTATATACAAGTTATTGCATTGTACACAACTTATTGTGCAAGTTTTTGGAAACTGTGGATGCTTTAAATCTACTGGGCAGTGAACAATAAAACTGGATGAAGGTTAACTGCTGTCTTTGCATTTTATTCTGTGTTACTGTGAAAAAAAGATGAACTTCTTTATGACAGCAGCCATTGCCAGGTCTGGCTCATCTCACTGACTATGATTGCTCCAGAGCTTTTGGATTTTTCCCTAGGTAACTTGGAAAGTTGGTGTGTGTGTGTTGGGGGGGGGGGGAGAGGAGGTCCTGCTTGACCCATGTGCCTTTGGAGGATCATCTTCTTATTGAAGGTTTTCCATTCATGTTTTCATTTTTCTGCCATTCTCATGTTGCCAGGTTATGCAGTCACAGTTTTAGATTGTCAATTTTAGTTTGGTAAAAGATGCCTTTAAATCATTAGTCCTGAAATTTTTGAGCTTGCAGTGAGGGGTTTGTGCTCTGCAGTTTCTGATCTGGAATAGTAAGGCATATTGGTTCACAGTGGATAGGACCCTCTGGTCCTGAGGCATTGGGTGGAGTGGGGAGTGGATAGGCCTATGGGTGGTCCAGGGGAGCTTGGAGTTACTAAGCACAAACCATTCGAACTATGGCTCTAGTGTCACTCAGAACAGAGCCATCCCACACAGTTCTGAGAAGCTTGAGCCCGCTTCTGAGCTCTCACTGAAGCTCTGCAAAGAAATCCATATGGATCTCATCTGAAGGGGTTTGGTTTGGCTTTCCTATCAGCCATGACGTCCCAGTGCAGACAGAAAACATCGGATCTCAAGCCCTAACTTCACCTTCAGTGATGCTGTTGATGGGAGCTGTCACTGCAGTAGAAACCCATCCCAGACCTCAGGCCACTCCAGATCTCGACCCTGCAGAAGGAAAGTAATTGTATGTTTTGACCTTCAGGGGCAGCCTGTGTTGAGTTGAATCATTTTGGGTTTTGAGGAACCTATACCTGTACTGGTTTTACTTCCTTGTTTTCTTTTGAAGGGGATGAGGGAAATACTTAATTGGCTAAGTGATATTCTAAGTGGTTATTCCACTATTAAATCCTGTTTGTCTGAGAGGGAGGCTGATTGTAGAATGAGCCAATGAATTATATAGTGTCTATAGGAATAGATCTTCAGAATTAGCAAGGAGGATTTGGGGGCAAAAAACTCTATTCTTATTAAGCCTTAGTACCCTCAGTACCCTCTGCTCTCTGAATAGACCCTCAGGCTAGAAGACAGAATCATGAGCTCCAGAGCTTCTAATTGAGAAAACAGCTTAACACAGTATTCTCCTCATTTCTGGCCAGCTACACTGCTTTTAGACTTCTATGAACTTCCATCATACTACTCTAAGTCCTTTCTCCTCCCCACAATTTTCAGCTTCCTCTATTAGATTGTAAGCTCCTTGAGCTTAGATTCTAAAACCATAAAAACCCAAACTTATATTTGTATCCCCAGTACTACTAACTACATAGTAGATGCTTATAAATATGTTTATTGACTGACCTTAGTAGGAGTCAGATGTTTTGGCCTGGGCCAAAATAGGCCATTCTAGGTCAAGAGAATTGTGACTAAATAGAATTGCTTAGGAAGCTTATAGGCTACCTAGTCTGAGGTTAGGTAGTTTTTATATTCAGTTCTAAAAACCCTACCTGTTGCATTATCTCTGACCATGTATATTCTTTTCCCTTGTGAAAAAACCCAAAAAACCCAAATCCAAACCTGACTATAGAAAATGAATTCTTCATGTTCTAGAGTATCTACAGATCAAGTCAAATTATGGTGGTAAGGTACAAAGGAGAGAGAAGTCATTAGGTTTTGAGTATGATGGATCTCTGAACTCTGAACTCAAGAACCCAAGTAACCTCAAGAGCTAAGAAAGACCAGAAACCTCAAAAATTATGTTTGTGATATTGTCTCCCCTCTTAGAAAGTAAACTGGAGGGCAGGGATTGGGTTTTTTATTTTTTATTTTTACTTTTTCCTTTTATCACTAGAGTTTACCTAGCACATGGAAAATTCTTAATAAATCTTTGCTGATTGATTGAATGTTTGACAACAAGGGTTTGAAAAGTAATGGAAGGCAGGACTCTGCAAGGTCCCTCCATTCATTCAGGGATACCTGAGATTCAAATTTGGACTCCTTCACCCCCCCCCTAACCCAAACCATTTCCTAAGCTCTACCATTCTCCTTGGTCTCTGTCTGCTGGGAGGAAACATTTGTGACACCTGAAAGATTTCCTTATACTTATGTCCCTGGTGTTTAGGGCTAATTAAAACTAGAATTAGGATATGGGTTAGGCTATGGATTCAGGCAAGGATGAGATAGAGGATTTTGATTAAGGTAGAGGTTCAGTTTAGGAGTTTAGGGAAGAGGGATTGGAATGAAAATTTAGGTTGGATTTAAAATAACCAAACTGACTCTGACATTAAAGTGATAAATCAAAGTCAGAACAGCCATGTGCCTAAGGACACAACTTTAGGGCCATCCTGTTCTCTCCAAGGTTTTCAATTTATCTTAGCATAGTGTCTGGCTTAAAGTAATTAATAAAATCTTGTTTATGTGAGTGTGGAGAAAGAAGAAATCTAAAGCATGAAAATGCCCAGGCATTGATTTTTTTGGGTGGTTCCTGCCTCAGTTTCCCCAACACTAATCCACTCACCTTTCAGGCTTCCTGTCTGGGATATACCTGAATTCCCCAACCCCCTAACTCTCCCAAAGGACCTCAAAAGCAGGATCCACTATGCCTAAGCACAGACCTCCCCATCCCCCATGCTTCTGGTCCACTTCTCCTGGGGGAAAAGGGGGGGGGAGGCAGGATCTTCCATGCCCGGCCCCATTCCTTCTCCTCAGCCTCTCTCTCTCTCCTTTCCCTCCCGGGGCTGGAAGAGGCCAAAGAAAACAGAGAACTCTCCCCAACCCCCCACTTGCTCTCACTCTCGCTCTCTCTCTCCCTCACTTCCTGCCTCGGGAAGACGTTTTTACTCCCTCCTCCGTCCTGGCCCCAGCCCTAGCATTGGTTTCATGTTTCCCCCTGAAGCCTCCTGTCCATGTGGGGGGGAGGTGAAATGGGTGTGAAATAGGGGGCTCCCAGTCTTGTCCAAGGCCTCACCTTTCTCTCTCCCCTGCCCCACCCTGCTGCTTTTATCCTTCAGTATAAAAACCCTCTCTAACACCCCCCCCCCTCAACAATTAAAAATAGAAACAAAAAATGAATCTTTGGCAGTAAGCTGGGGAAGGGAAGGTTTTTCTCTATGGGGGAAGTGGGTTGATTTCGGAATGGAAAAGGGAGTATGCCTCCCAGGTTTTGTGTGAGGTGGCAGGACAGGACCTCTCAGAGAATACCTCTCTCACCGGGGGAGAGAGGGGAAGGAATCATTTAGGTGTGATTGAAGAGGGACACACACACACACACACACACACACACACACACCCGCGCGCACACACACAATCTTGGGCTTATTCCCAGGCTGGACAGAGCTATTTCAAAGACTTTATGGTTCAGTATCATGGGGATAGAGAGAAGACTCCTAGTTCAGTTTTGCCCAGCTCCTTCCATGAAGGATGCCATCCAACTACTGCATCCAACCCCCTCCTTCCTGGCCCAGATCTCTCCCCAGATCCCTGAGAGGTCTGGATTGGATTCTATATCAATTTCCTCTGGTAGCTGGCTCCTTTTCCCTCCATCCTTTCCACTTCCTACCTCCCAGTCCTCATTGGACTTTCTTTGAGCAACTCAGTCTCAGGGAAATTAGCTACCCAGTTAGCTTCAGGTCTCTCTTCTAGCTAGATTGAGCTACCCCTGATTCTGAACTTTAGGATTTTCAGGTCCCTGGATTTCATTGATTCTTAAATCTAGACCTGAGAGGGAATTTAAAGGTAGATCCAACTCCCTGATTTTACAGAAGAGGAAACTGAGACCCAAAGTCACAGTCTGGGTTAGAATTGCCCCCAGACACTATAGATGTGGTCCTAGGCAAGTCATTTAATCTCTCCAGGCCTCGGTTTCCTTGTTTATAAAATAAGGAGGTTGAATTGGAGGTTGAACTTTAAGACACCAATTTGCTTCTTTTTATTTTACAATTTTTTTTACTAATTTTTCTTATTAAATTTACTAATTTTTATTTGCCTTATCCTAGATGCATAGGTTCTCTTTTTATTTGCTGCCTGGTTAACTTTGGATTCTTGTAATATTTACTTACTCCTCAGGTACACATGATTGGGGAGGTGGGATCAAGAAGCTGCCTCAGGGTGGTTCACATTGTGTCTTAGCCTAGGTGCAAAGCTATAATTATTTAGATGAGCTGATCAGGGCTTTCCCTCAGGGAATCAAATGTAGAAGGTTATGAAAGCACTTGGCTTCCTTCTGCAGAAAAAAAAAATTATAGAGCTTGGCACTGGGTTAGCAAGAAGAATTCGAATTGGAAACTCCTTGATGACTACTTCTCCTTCTGGGGTTGTATTTCAGGGCAAACTCTTCTCCAGCTGCCTTGAGGCATCCTAGGAAATGGTGCCTTGATGGCACATTTTCAATTGCTTGTCCCAGAAATTTGTGCAGTTCTAGAAATAAAAGTTGCTTGTCAGGTCTCTGGAGAGATTCTGGTTCAGCCCTAAGAAGCTCATTGTGGTCAGTCATTTATTCTGTTTTGGAAGTCTCCTAGGAAGTTTGGGACCGAGAAAGATGATGATAAACTATTCTTCCTCTTAAAATATATGGTATGATACAGTGGACAGAACGCAGGATATGATTCAAGCAGATCTGGGTTGGTATACCCCTCAGACGCTATAGCTATAGTCTTGGGCAAGACATTTGATCTCTTCTGACCTCAGTTTCCTCCTTTATAAACTAAGGAGGTTTAATTGGATGGCCTCTATGGCACTGACCAGCTCTAACTCTTAGATCCAATGATCTTGTATTTTTCTCCCTCTTTATCTCCAGTTTTACTTCAAGTCTCAGCTAAAGTCTCATCTTCTTCATGAAGCCTTTCCCAATTCTCCTTAAGACCAATACCTCTCCCTATGGCTTATCCCCAATTATCCTGACTTTATTTTCTTTATGCATAGTTGTTCTAATTCCTGAATAGTTGATTGCATGTTGTCTCTTCAATTAGACTCCTTTCAAGCAGGGACTGTTTTTTGCTTTTCTTTGTATCCACAAAGCACAGTGTCTGGAACACAATAGACATCTAATAAATGCTTATTGATGTGATCCCATACATTCAAACTAAGATAGTGATGTTTGTCCTTTGTTCTTGAAGAAGACCATGCCATCAGGGAGATACCATTAACAAGCAAATGAATTAGATTTGAGTGAGCCATCTGGGTCCAGTGGCCAGATATGAATCAGGGTGACTGGCGATGGCCCTGGATGTAAGGCAATCAGGTTAAGTGACTTACTTACTCAAGGTCACACAGCTAGTAACAAGTGTCTCAGCTTGGATTTGAACTCCTACCCTCCTGATTCCAAGGCCAGTGCTCTATCCGTTGTGCCACCTAGTTGCCCTCAAGCTAAGACTAGGGTTATTAAGGAATACACATATTAGAAGAACTAAATCTACGCAACTTTAAAAATTCCTTCATTAAATGTTTTCATGAACAGACATTCAATAAACATTTATTGAGTGTCTAGTATGTATAAAACAATGTGCTAGGTACTGGAAAATAATATGTGTTTCACCGGGGGAATAGCTAAAGGAATCCTTCTTTATTATTCACTGTCTGTTACTTTCCCCTTATCCTGTTGAAGGTTATTCAAAGCTTATTTGCTTCCTGGTATCTGGTTTCCACTTTGATCCTAGTTCTTCCTCTCCTCTGGTCTGCATCTCTGACTGCCCCCTCGACCCTTTGACCCAGTGTTGGTGTTCATGACAACCATTACTGATGATCTGCTTGGCTTTGGTATCCTCACATCCGCTTCCAGTTACTCCTGTTGGCATGGACTGCTCTTCTGGATTCAGTTACAGCTATGATCCTATGTAATATTATTCTGGCAATTCAGCTCTCTTTTTCTGTGTTCCTTGGTTATCATCTCAGTCTGGCTTTGAGATCACTCCAACTATCTATTTATTGAATATTCCTATAATTAGTAGTATCACAGTATTACATAGAAAACGGCACTGATTTCTTCTGCTGTCTCTATATTTTGAAAGTTTTTCATTGCATTCCAATGAGTATTTCTAGGGTGACATTTATTAAAAATAAATTGTTAAAATTTCATAGTTTAAAGGTATCCCTGGTATGATTACAGTTAACAGTTTTGTTTGCAAAAATGCTATGGTTCCAATATAGGTATTATCATCTCATTTGAACTTTTTTTTGATGAGTTGCTGGCCTGTCATTTTTCTATTACTGTCAATGTTCTAGGGACTATTGAAAGGGTAAATAAAATAATTGCTTTTTTATAATTGAGTAACAGAATTAAGTTATGAACTTCTCTTCTGGCACTTCACTGAAAGCATCCTCAGCACAGTTCTAGTAGCAGACAGAACACAGATCTGACTTGAGCCTTAATATGTTTCTGCATGATTTTTGATCTCCCAAGTTAGGTTTTCATATTTTAAAAATGTTTTATTCCACATGACTTAGAGATTATTGTTTTTGGTATGTTGACATCTATAAAAATGTTGTTGATAAATTTTTATAAATTCGGTCTGTTTTTTTGGGTTGAGTTATCAAGAGTGTTTTGAGGTCTGTATTTATTGTATTGAGTATATGTTGTCTGTTGGTCCATGAAAGTTAACAAACTTGAAGTGTGTAATTCCAGATCACGAGTTGCTAGCTATTTATTTGGTAGGTATTAAATTTTTGTAGGCTCCAGGTATGTATTACACCACTCTTACTATTTCCTTGCTTAATCTATATTTATCATTGAATCCAGGGACCTTGATGAAAAAATTATAATGCAATTTTTGGTGGTAGTGACCTGGGCCTGAATTGCCATTTTAAAGTCTGTCTACTTCCATAAAAATCTGTAAACTTAAGCCATTTGTTTGATGCTTCTCTTGAAACATTGTTTGCTAAGTTCATGTGGATGTTTTATTTCCACCCTTCGATCTTAGCTATTTCATAGACTTCATCTAGAGGCAAATAAAGCTTGTATCTGTTACGAACTTTTACTATTGCTCAATAAAATGTCTACTTTTTCCAAAAATATTTCTGTAATTTTTTGACCTATTTTCTATAAGCTCAAAGAAGATCTTTGACATTTGAATGTCAATTGAATATTCTTCCTTCTTTTTGTCATGGAAGTTTGAATTATCTTATAACTTTCTTAGTATGATGGGACTTCTATTTTGCTAATATTATATGATTTTTTAGAGTACATACCATATCTGTTTTGATCCATTTTAGAGTTCCAAGAATGTACAATGAGAATAATATTGATAGAAGTTAATTGCTTTAAATGGTATCTTCTAGTTTTGATTTCAGAATGCCACTAAGTCTCTTAAAAAATTCAGCCACAGACTTATCATTAATGACTTTATACTTAATTTGTATTGTCAAAGTATTTATATATTGTATATTATCAAAGTATCATCTTGTTCATTGGCTCAGTCTGATCCCCTTCATTAAAATTCAAAGCCTTCAGTCTCTTTCTTTTCTTGGTGTACATTAAGCATTTTCCATTTAGTGAATCTAAATGACATGATATTATTGGAGAAAGATTTCATAAGATGTATTTAGTATTCCTTATTTTTTTTATATCATCCTTAGACATCAGGTGGTTAGTAAAATGTTTTTGTACAGCTGCTTTAATTTGGAAACTATTTCCTTTTATTTAAGAAAAATCATAATGCACTTAATTAAAAGCAGAATAATGAACTTTTCCTGAAAATGCTACATTTTATATAAATTGTTTTGACATTATTGTGCTAGTAGATTGTTTTTGATAGAGAAGTATGTTCTATATGGACATCAGACATACTAGTTTTTTTAAATCTATGCTTGTGTCTATTTTATTTATTTGAAATACATGAATATGACATGAATGTGGAACTGAGTCAAAGGTTTTGTGATAACAAAAACAGTGTTATTGCATTTGAAGTAGCTTGTTCAGTAATTACTAAATTGATAATAATTTACTCTTTATATCTCTGAGTTTTTCATGTGTGCATTCCCTCTTACTTTTTTCTCTTAATCATTGTAGTGTGTGTGTGTGTTTATTTAAGCTGTCAATCTTTGTATAAATTGTATAAAGATTATTTTGAGTGGTCACTGGAGTTTTTATCTTTTAGTAACTGATGCAAAGAATGGCAGCATCAGATTTTCTTTTGAGAAAAAGTTGGTAATGTGCCTATCTAGTAATTCAGCTTTCACTGTGAATCACTTGAGTAAATCTATATCTTATTCATTCCTGCCACTTTTCAGTTTTGGAGAAAGGTTATTGTTTCAATAATCTTCCTTGATATAGCTGTTCTGTTTTTCATTATGTTCATTGTGCCTAAGAGCTCTCTTTCTTATTTGATCCAACTTGTGTTTCCATTGTATTGGACATTTTGTAACCATATAGATGACCAAAACTCTTCAACATCCAAGAATTCTTCAAGAATTCTGTCATTTATTTGGTACTGAGCTAAGCACTGTGCTAAGTGCTAAGGATAAAAAAGAAAAAAAGACCCCCTGATCTCAAGATTTCATATTCTTTATTTTTGTAGTTTTTGCAAGGCAAACGGGGTTAAGTGGCTTGCCCAAGGCCACACAGCTAGGTAATTATTAAGTGTCTGAATCTGGATTTGAACTCAGGTACTCCTGACTCCAGGGCCAGTGCTCTATCCACTGTGCCACCTAGCTGTCCAGGATTTCATATTCTAATGGTGGAGACAGCAACAAATATTGCAAGCAACTATGCACAAACATCTTCAAAGTAAATTGGAACTATTCTTAGAGGGAAAGTACTTCTATCTTTACTCCTCATTTCTCAAGCCTCTATAGTAAATGTTGCGATTTATTCTGAATTGTTTATTTTGTTACTTGCATTGCTTTTATTCCTTGTAAAATATTTCCTTCACCTTTCAAGTTTTGTTTTTAGTTGTTGATGGAGGAAGACTTGAATTTTTGACACGATTTTCTTTTATAGTTTTCTTTCTTTGTGCCTTTTTCTTCTTGAAATGGAGAAAGTGGCATTCAAGTATCCTACTTCATGTACCAGCTGGTTTTTGGCATAATGTTCCTTTGCCTTTTTGTAGTTATTTAATAACTCTATCAAGTAAACTTCTGCCATGATGATGTTTAACATCTGCCCTTGGGAAATATTTAATAGCTTTACTTTTCTTCCTAACATGGCAAAGGCAGTTCCATGCAGGTCCTGAAATATTTTTATATTTTCTTTTAAGTACTATGGTATAATTTGATCATTCCTAATGGCCATGAGAAATATGAAATTTTAAATATTAATCTGTTATGTATTATTGATCTACTACTTGGATTCATGACTTCAACCTCAAAAAGTGCTATCTAGAATTCCTGTCTAAGCATGACCATCCCCTTTTCAAAATCAATAGAGACTAAGATATTGGTTTTGTTTTCTATTTCTATTCTATTAATTATATATTTTTTATAGTTGAAATAAATGAAGATTTTCATTACTTCAATCTTTCAAATTTTCCATTCTTAGAATTCAATAGTTCTTCAATTTCATCTCTTGTTTTCTCTAATTTAGGCTCAAAAATGGAAGTTTTTTAAAAAAAAACCCAGTCAATAATATGTTGCTTAGTGACTTGGAGCTGAGGACAGTGTTGACTAAAAGCCGTACAAAGTTTTTTTCCTAGAGTTTTGGATATTTGTTTCCAGTTTTGTTAGGATACAGTAATGGTGCCCAATGAAAGTATTCATGTTGTCAGATTGTTTTATGGACATTTTTGGTTTGTGTACTTTAGTGGGCAGCCCTGTCTGTACTGAAGCATTTTCAGCAGGAGAACGTTGGAATTTCTGATTTGTTCTTTTGTATTTTATCTTCTTGTGGTACTAGAATGTAAAGAAGCAATACCTGCTCTTCTGCTCTTGTTTTAAGCTGATCATAGAGATGATATTTAATAGGGTCAGTTTATTGGGCAGACAATGCCATTATCTATTTCTTTGATTCACAGTTTCTTCATATTATCTGAGCTGCTAAACCAAAGATATTGCTAGAGCCTTTTGGGACAGTGTTTCAGGGCTTTTTTGATCTTGTTCACTGATACTGTGGTGTTCCAAATTGCGCATTCTTCTGTCTGGCATTGTTTTTCATTGTGGTCTCTTTGCCCCCCCCCCATTGATAATGTACGATTTGAGAGAATTATTATTATTATTATTTTCTAATTTAAAAATTGAATGATGATAGAAACATACTGGAGAACAGAATTTATCCTACTATTCTTTTATAAAGATTATTCTATGAGGGGCTGCTAGGTGGCGCAGTGGATAAAGCACCGGCCCTGGAGTCAGGAGTACCTGGGTTCAAATCTAGTCTCAGACGCTTAGTAATTACCTAGTTGTGTGGCCTTGGGCAAGCCACTTAACCCCATTGCCTAGCAAAAAAAAAAAAAAAAAAGATTATTCTTTGGACCATTGCAGAAGTTTTCTGTTGTTGTTGAATAAAAATATTTGGATTTGGTTTATCTTCTGTAGGTTCATTGAGAGCATTCTCAACATATCTCTAGGAGTGGATAGGTTGTTGGTGATAATGTATATTTCATTCTATTACCACATGATTTTTTATGTCTTCTGCTGGGTCTCTGTATTTTGAAAGCTTTTCATTCCTTGTAGCCTAGAGATTGTGAATGTTTTGTACTGTGGCATCTTTGAATCAAAGTTATATCTGGACAACTGGGGGGAAAACCATTTTGTGATAATAATTTGATTCTTTTTTGTTGATATTCAGTTGTTTCAATTATGTCTGACTTTCTGTGACCACATCTGGTGTTTTCTTGACAAAAAATTCATTTTACAGATGAGGAAATTGAAGCAGAGTTAAGTGACTTGCTCAGGGTCACACAGTAAGTCTCAGGCTAAATTTGAACTCAGGAATCTTTCTGACTTCAGAATCCTTACTTATGTGTTTCTAGATATTCAGGAGGTGCTAATTTTTGGTAGGGTTTAATGATGAATTATATAGTTTCTTTTATTTTTTTTTAGAGTTTGCACTGATTTTTTGCCTGGACTTTTTATAGATAACCCTTTCTATAATTTCTCATGGTAATGAGTGACTTCAAAATTGTCATCATAATTACCTGTTTACATAAGCAAATTCATTTGATTTAGTCATTTGCGTCATGCTTTCCTTGTCAATGCACTAATGGGTAGGTTCATAAGCTTTGAAGGCTTTTTGAGTCCACTCTTGAAAGCATTTCATAGTTCCATTTTGAGGTAAATAATTAAAAAAATTTCAGTGCCATCTCCCTATCAGCCTTTTCTATTTCTCATTAATGAAGCAGTGATATTTGTTTTTTCCAAAAGTATTTCTGAAAGTTTTTGACCTGTTTGCCATATCTCTAAGAATATCAATCAATCTCATTCCTTTTTTTTGGCGAGGAAGTATTAACCTTTCTATTACTGCCTTAAGGTGATAGAACTTGTATTTTATTAATATTTTATGGGATTTTGTCAGAATACTTCAAATCTGTTATGATTCATTTTATAATTTCAAAGATATACATTAAGACTTGTATCATGGAAGTATTAATTGTTCTAAATGTATTCTTTCTGTTGAGCTTTGATTTCAGGATGCCAGGAAATCTTTTAAGGTTTCAACCTTATATTTCTCCTAGATGGGTTTATGCTTGATATGTCTTGGTTGAGAGATATCAAAACATTTGTCAATATAGCACTTGTCTATTATTGGTTCTATTTGACTATTAGATTCAAACTTGAAATCTTAAGTCTTTATAGTTCCTTGGTACATGTTAAGATGTAGTTAGCAAGTCCAAATGATATCATACTGTCATTGTAGAAAGATTCCATGAGATGAAAGAGCTATTATGTTTTTATTGGTTATCACCGAGTTATTAGGTTAGTTGTATAGCTCATTGTAATACATGTATAGCAAATGATTAATGAGATGCTTTTGTCTGAATTCTTCTTTAACTTAGAAGACATGCTCAGTCCTATTTTAAAATGATGATAATGTTCTTAAGGCCAGATAGAACCACAGCAGCCTTATACTATATCCCTGAAAAATCCCATATTTTATACAAATTATTCTTGATATAATTCTTCTGATAAAGTGTTTTAAATTGAGAAGAGTTTTCCATGTGGATATCAAATACTCTAGCTTTAGCACTATGCCAAAATACTTAAATGTACTATGGTATCATTGATTCTGAAGCTTTCTCCAATTATACAAATTGTAATTCATCTCTGCCTATCCATTCTGTATAATTCTTGTTTATTGTTAAGGGACCATCCAACATATTCTCAGACTTTTTCACTTTCTCCTGATATAAGGAGAAAAGTGGGACACTCTGACTGTTCCCCTTTCATCCTTCATGCCTGTCATCTGAGCAATCTTTCTTCTCTGCTGTCTTTTAGTTCCATTTTTTCCCTTATTCCTACATGGCTTACATCCCCTTTCCTATAATTAGGAAAATCTGTTTCTGATTTTCTTATGATATTTTGCTTGTATATAAAGAAACACCGAATGTCTTCAATCTATCTTATGCACCGTTATGGGTTGTCCACTTTAGTGGTCACTGCTATCCATCCCAAAACATTTCTATCAGGTGGGGCACTGGCACTTCTTATTTTCTCCCATTTATTTAGTCTTCTTGTGGTATCAGAACATGAAGAATTCCTATCACTTTTCTGTACTCTGTGTTAAAATGATTATAATGATAATTTCAAATAGGGCTAGCCTCTAATCTTATGTTAGCCTTTCTCTTACTTTGACTATTATGAACAGCTGAATCAGACTTAACTGGGGTGCTAAACCAATACATTATATTTCTAGAATCTGTTTTTCTAGTACTTCAGGACACATTATTATCATTAAGATTTCATTTTATTTCATTTTAATTGCAATTTTACTTTTATTTATATTTATTTTTACTTTTTCTCATCTATATTTAATGGGGATCAAATACATATAGTCTAAAGAAAGAGTTTAAAGCTACTTTTAAAAGTTTTAATGTTTTACAGACTAATACATGGGTGGGTAAAAAATCATATTTTTTGTAGTTGAATAAAACTATTGGAATTTAAGTTCATACTCTGTGGTCTCACTGAAGGTATTCCTGGAACAATTCTAGTAGCAGATAAGATGATGAGGATAACAATTATTTTTATTTTTATTTTCTTGTTGGATACAGTTTTTGTAGGAAATATCCTAGAACAAGTTTAATTCCTTTATTCTTTTGTATAGACTGTTCTATGGACTATTAACCAGTTTTTGTATAATTGTTTTTTGTAGCTGAATAAAAGTATCGGTATGTAAGCTCACTGAGCTTACAAATCCAGTTGCAGATAAGACAATGAAAGTGATATGCAATACATCCCTTTCCTATATGATTTTGATCTTCTCTGAAAAGCATTCTGAAAACTTTTCATTCCATGTAAATCAGAGATAATGAATATTTGGCATCTATTAAAATGTTCTTAAATTTTCATGGATAAATGTTGGGTAGAGATGATGGAGGTATGGTGATGGTGATGATGATGATGATGATGATGATGATGATTATAGTGATGTTTATGGTATATATCATACCTGCCAGAGCTTATACTCTATTAACATAACCTTCAAGAACCTAGAGTCACTTTCATGAAGTGATGAGGCCACAGAGAATAACATTAGTAAGAATACCAGGAAACTGAATTCCAAATCTTCTTTTTGATCTCCCTGTTTATTTTCCCATTCCCCCAAATTATGGAATGTGATCCTGCAACCTAAAGAAGTCTATATCTTTCAGCTAATTAAAGGCTAAAGAGGTGGTGCTAGTGATAGAATGTTGAAAATGAAGACTTGAGTTCCAATCCTGCCTCAGACATTAACTAGCTGTCTAATTTTGGGCAAGTCACTTAAGAGGCTTCATTTTGCTTATCTATATAATGAGGATAATGATAGCATCTACCTCCCAGGGTTGTTGTGAGGATCAAATGAAATAATATTTGTTAAGTGTTTTGCAAACCTTAAACTACCACATAAATGATAGTTATTATTATTATTGTATCATCAAAACCATGCAGCAGAAATCTTCCACAATTTTCCTCTTTCTAAAGGAATTCTTGGAACATTATCAAAAGACTCTGTGTCTGAGCTTGAATCTTTACTGATATTTAGACAGTCAGATTCAATTACAGGATCATAACCATGATCATAGGTTTAGAAATGGAATGAACCCTGGAACTCATCAACCCCCTCATTTTGTAAATGAGGAAACTGAGGCCCACAGAGGTTAGGGGACTTGCCCAGGGTTCGATGATATAGTTTCATTTTACCACTTTATTTTTTTTTTAACTTTTACAATTAAATACCTCTTCAAAAAGGAACTAGTCATTCCTTTCTTATACCATTCCAAGAGTGTCATTGGCACAATTGTCATCTGAATGAATTCACTGAAGTTTTTCCATCCTCATTCAGTTTTTTTTCTTTTTTTAAGGTACAGTACATCTCTTTAACAACTCAGAAATATCAACATCTGCATTTATAGTTGAAAGCTGGCAGAGAACAAAATGACATCTTGAGTAGTTTCATAAACTTCATTTAGACATTTGACAAAAATGAGTGAAACAGAATCTCTGAAAACTAAGAACTCACTTCCAATCACCTATTGGAGGTCTCTTCTTAAACTCATTATGCCTAACCCTGAATTCATTTATCATTCCTCCCAAACAATCCTCTCTTCCCATGTTCCATATTACTATCTAGGGCAATACTCTCCTTCCAGTCTCCCAGGTTTACAACCTAGTTATCCTTCTGGACTCCTCCCCACCACCTCCTCCTCACCCCAGCTCCACCCTTATCCCAAGCAATATCCAATCTATTGATTTCACCTCTGCAGCATTTCTGAAAGAAGTTCCCATTCTCTCCTCTGACATTGCCACCATTCTAGTGCAGACCCTAATTTCTTCCAACCTAGACTATCATTATAGCCTGCTGGTGGGTCTACCTGCCTCAGGTCTCTCCCTACACCAAATCTATCCTCCACTCACCTGTCAGTAATGTTTCTAAGTTTGCAGATCTCACTATATAACTCCCTACTCAATAAACTCCAGGGGCTCTTTATTGCTTCTAGGATAAAATAAAAAATCCTCTGTTTGGTGTTCAAAGTCCTTCATAACCTGGTCTCTTTCTCCATAATCTCCTGTGATCCAATGATGTTGCAGTTCTCTGAACAAAGTACTCCAACTCCCAGCTCTGGGCATTTTTATTGATTGTCCCCCATGCCTGCAACTCTCTTTTCTTTCTCATTTCTGTTTCCTATTTCCCTGACTTTCTTAAAGTTTCAACTAAAGTCCTACCTTCTTTATGAAATCTTTCCCAATCCTTCTTAATGCTAGTGCCTTCCCTCTGTTGATTATCTCTAATTTATTCTGTCTGGATCTTTTTTGGTATACAGTTATTTGCAAATTGTCTCCCCCATTAGACTGTGAGAACAGACTTTTCCCCCCTTTTTTGGTATCCCTAATACTGAGCACAATGCCAAGAAGAAGGACATAGTCACTTTCAGAAGCTGTTGGTTATAATTTAAGTTTCAATGTTATTTTTCTCATGGAATTCTCTTGAGGCAGACTGGAATTTGTTGATACCCTTGGCTTTCCTGGCATCAAGAGTTTTCTGGGACCCCTGGGTTTGGGAATACCATTGTAGTCAGGAGTAGGCTGGCAAATGATTAATAATGAGCCCTTAAAGGAGTTGGGTGAGGGATGGGAAAATCTATTCCAGAACATTTTTTTAAGTTTAATTTGCTTTACTATTTTATCTACTATTTTCTTAAGTTCAGACAATTTGTTGTATTCACTCATTTTTCAGCCATGTTTGACTCTTCATGATCACATTTGGGGTTTTCTTGGCAAATCTGGAATGATTTGCCATTTCTTTCTCCAGCTCATTTTACAGATGAGGAAACTGAGACAAATAGAATTATGTGATTTACAGGTATTAAGTATCTGAGGCCAGATTTGAACTCAGGAAGATGAGTCTTCCTGACTCCAGGTCTACCAGACAATGAATCAAACCTTGGAAAAGCAACTATTAATTAATTTTAGATAATTTTTTGTTATATCTTCCTTATCTTGAAAATCATTAGAAATACAAATACAATACAATACAAATATAAGAAAGAAAGATGATCTCTGTCCTCAGGGAACTTATATTCTAGTGGGGGAGACAACATTGAAGCTAAAATCCAGGGAGGGGTGGGAGATGAAGATACCTTACCTAGGGTCATGGCAGAGAAAATCCATAGTAGGTATTCAGCCTAGAGAGGGGCAGATGTAGACTGAGGGTGGGTGGAATAGGGTCCTTAATCTTCCACATATATTGACAAATTGTCAATGCTAGGTTGGCTAGCACTCAGAATTCTAGGAATGGCTTTGAAAGGTTGGGAGGTGTCATTCTAATGCTGAAGGAGGACTGGCCCCTCTGTTGTGAGGGCTTCCTAAGCTCTTTTTGGGGCTGCTCATCCACCTTTGATGTCCACCTTTCTCTCAGCTCTCACCTGTGAATTCAAGAAGTTGCAGCAGACTCAGCAGCCACACCCCAGTAGAACCATCTGGCAGAAGAGCTAAATCAGATTGACTTAAGTGACTGGCCTCCAACCCATTGGGTGAGTTAAGGGGGTGTCTACCCCAAGCATTTGTGAAGGTTTACCCCTGGTGAAAAGGGTAGAAGAGAACAATTTGTTTCAAAGGTCTGTTGGATGGAAATTCCTAATTCTATGTCATTTTCTTGTTTGTTAGAAGTCATTTATAAAGCACTTGCAATGTACCCCATACAACGAGTTGGTGGCTGAGCCAACAACAAGAAAAAGAAGTTTATGATCTAGTCAGTCCTACCTAGGGAGGCAGGATAGGGATATTGCAGATAAATGCAATATGTAGCAGAATATACAAAGTAGATGGAGGGAATTAAAAATGATATGACTTCAACTGAAGGAAAAGGCACTCCTTGCTGAGGGGATCAGGGAAGGTAATTATTTAGTCACAAAGGTTCTAAGTACCACAATAAGTAACTGCTTTGACAAACACTGTCTTGGCTCACTATCGTGCTAAATATTATATAACACTGGAAAAGATACAACACAGATGACATTGGTTGACTGCTATGAGGATTGGGCATGTGTGCCGAGAGACCACCCTGAGGCTGCAACCAGAAGTTGGGCTGAGATGTCAGGGAAGGCCAGGACAGGGCTAGATCTCTTTAGAAGATTAAGCAGCCAACACCTCAAAAGCTTGTCTTCTACAGTTCGTTCAGGATCTTTCATTCATTGTTGGTTTCTCTGCCCTTGCTAGTGGACCACCCAAGGTGGATTCCACAAACAGATGTTCTTGTGGATTGTACTACCAGAGAGGCAAACATCTTGGTAAATCTTGCTCAGGAGCTGAAATAGGAACACCTTCAAGAAGATTCATTTCCTCTTCTGAATAGTAGTTATTTCCTTTTCTCCCAAGTGTTTATAGCTATTTGCTGTAAATATAGTCTTTTTTGATGTAGGATAAAGAAAGACTATCACTCTTGGATCATGGGGCAATCACCCCATATAAGAAAATATCACTAAAACAAGTAGCAGTACTTTAAAACACCAGACTGAGGTTCTTTTTTAATTGAGCAGAACACGTGTTTTTTTGATCATATGCTTTTTGGTATAGGAGAAGTAGGATTGGGAGGTGGGTGAGTGGGTGAGTGGGAATGGGAATGGGTGAGGGGTGTTATGGGTGGGAGATAGTAGGGCAAGAGTGTTTCTCTGAGGTAAAGGTAGTCTATTCTGGTTGAAAGAGAGAGGTGTATTTTGGGGAGCTAGAAAATACAGGTTCTGAGGGAGCAAATCAGAGAATGATGACTTCCTTCAAGTCCTCCTTCCCTCCTTTTGCTCTTCTAGGAAGACTATGCCATCTTCAGTTTTAGCTTCTGGAGATTTTTTTGTCCCTGTAAATTTTGGTTGTCTCAGACATGATGCTTAGATGATCTCATTCTTCTTTTTTCCTCCCTCCCATCTATTGGTTTCTATCAATCCTGTTGCTAGGCATCAAGACCTAAGGTTCCCACTCTTCCCCCATTTGATGCTATTCACTTCTCATCTCTTCCCAAATTCTTAAGTTCCAAAATATTGGGGATCTATTAACTTATGTTTATTTGATGATAATATTAAATTCTATATAGGATCAAGAATTATGAGATTTAAGATATCTCTATCTTCTCTGTTTTTATTTGTCTAAGTGTCACAGTGAATAGATCCCAGGTCTGGAATCATAACATTTGGTTCAAATCTGAACTCAGACACTTACCCTGGACAAGTCCTTAACCTCAGTTTCCTCATCTGTAAAATGGTGATAATAATAGCACCTACCTCTCATGATTGCTGTAAAGATCAAATAAGTACATGCTTACTTAGCACAGTGTCTGGAACATATTAGATACTATAAAAAAGTTAGTGATTATAATTATATCTAAATAATTTTGTCTCTTTCTATATCTCTATCTATTCATCTATCCAGCTACTTACCTGCCTATCTATCATCCATCATTATCTATCTATATCATTATCCATCTATCATTATTATCTATCCTTATCAACCTATATATCCATAACTCAACTATCCATCTATCCATCAATTTAATTATATATTCTATCTATTCTTCTATCATCTACCATCTACCTACCTGCCTATCTATCACCTATTACCATTTATCATCTATCCATCCATCTACCCATCTGCCCATCTATCATCTATCATTATTTTTCATTTATCCATCTACTAGCTATCTATCCATTTACCTATCATCTATCATTATTTATCATCTATTATTATCTATCTACCTATTTATCTACCTATTTATCCTATTCTCTCTCTCTCCCTCTCTCTCTCTCTATCCATCTACCCATCTACCTATCTACTTATCTACCTACCTGCCTATCTATCATCTATCATTATCCATGTATCATTATTTATTATATATCTTTATCTACTTATTTATCATTATTTATCACATATCATTATCTACCTATTTATCATCAACTCATCTCTCCATCTACCTATCTAACTTATCTCTTCTATCTATCCTTCTATCATCTCCCTATCTACTTACCTTATCATCTATCCTTATCTTTCTATCACCTAGCTATCATTATCTATCTATTCATCCATCTACTCATCTATCTACCCACCTGCCTATCATCTATCATTATCTATCATCATTTAACATCTATCATTATCTATCTAATTATCTATTTATCCACTTGCCATTTATTTATCCTATCTATCTATCTATCCATGTATGTATGTATATATGTATGTATCTATCTATTTATCTATCATTTATCTATCTATCTAGGGATACAATGGATAGAAAACTGGTCCTGAAGTAAGAAGTCTTGAGTTCAACTCCATCTTCTGACACTGTGTGACCCAAGGCAAGTCACTTAACCTCTGATTGCCTCAATTTCCTCAACTTAAAATGGAGATAATATCCTCTATCTTGCATAGTTGTAAGGATCAAATAATATGATATTTGTAAGCAACAATAAAAAAGGAACCTGGCAGAATCCCTGGCTCATTTGAAATTTCTTATTCCTTCTCTGTCCATCATTCTATTCCTGAAGAGAACTCAGAAGCTAAAAATTCCTTATTTTACTGATGAGGAAACTGAGGTACAAGGTCTAGCCCCAGATTATAGGAACAAAAGTTGGAAGGAATGTTATAGAACTTCTATTTCAATGCCATTCATTTACAGATAATGAGACATGAGCCAAGAGACTCCATGTGATGTGCCCAATATCTCATGGGTAATTGGATGCATAAGCATGGCTGTTTGCTCATAATTTATACAAACTGTAGGGAATTGTTCAACAGCAGTGTAAGCACATGAAGTTGGAAACACTTCCTGATTCTCTTATATAGTTTATTCTCTTATGATTAAATTACATCATTCTGTATTTCTGGGCATAGGGCCCCTTACTCCGTCATCTTCAAAATGCTAGAATCTCCATCAAGTCCCGTCTGGTCCCTGGCTCCAGTCCCAGCTCTTAGCCTCCATTATCGTTGTGGAACAATTATTATCCTTGCCCCACTGCATCCATACACTTGACCTAGCAAACTGTTTCTGGGCCATTTAGTCACAGGATGCTCCCAGTCTGGACCTGTACTTGACCTCTGAGCAGTTACCCCAGGGAATTAGAGCTAACTCCACTGAATTTTGTCTGGCACCATTTTCTGAATCATCCCATCCTATTATTTCCTTTTTCCCCTCTCCTAAATCCCCCGTGATCATGGATCATGGAGGGATCATGATCAAGGACAGTGGAGCTGTGGGAACAGGAAGACAATAGCTGCTACTAATAACTCTGATGAGGACTCTATACTATTCAATGGATAAATTTGGAATTGTGAAGACCTCAGTTTAAATGCTTCCTTAGAGTCTTGGTGACTATGGGACCCTGGACAAGTCATTTAGCTTTTCTCAGCCTTAGTTCCTTAGATTGTAAAATGGAAAAAAACCCAACAGTACTTACTTCACATGATTGTGGGGAATCAAAAGAGATAAAACACTTTTCAAATCATAAACTATTATATTGATGTTATAATTATTGTTGTTTTTATTATAATAATTATTAGACTAACTCTGAGGCTGTCTAAAGTAATTCAGGAAAGTGAGGAAATATAGAACCCCTGAAATGGAATCCTTAGATTGACTCTTCTTCTGTGACTGCCAAATTGATTATGTCAACATCAGGTAAAATGTTTTCATGGCAGAAGAGTTCATCTCTGGGATAGACAGGGGAAGGACAGTTTGGTGTTCTTAGGTTGTTTAATTGGCCTGATTTTAAATAGCAAGGAATAGGAATATAAATATATTCCTCTCTAAGTTAATTTTAGCCTTTATTGCTAGCATGCACCACTTATTCACCTAAAAAGAATCCAGGAAACATTCTTTCCCCATGCTGCCATCCTGAGGACTCCGTTTTGGTCAAAGTTTGGGAAGTACCATCACCCGTGTTGTTGGAAGGAATGTTACAAGTCAGGCAATCAGCTGTACTCTATCCAGGTAGATTCATTCAGAGTGGCCTTGTGGGATACAGGTCTAGGTAGGTAGACAAAGGGAGTCTTTTATACAGAGAAAAACAATGGGATACTTTTTGAACCATTCTAGGATAAGCAGACCCAAGGTATCTCTGAATGCATCAATCATAAATAAGTCATATAAAGGGAATTGGAAAGATTAAGGGTTGGGCTCATGGATCCATCTACCATTTTAGTTCATTCTACCTATGTGTGAACCAAAAAAAATTTGGTCTAATCTGCCTGTGTCAATGGTCTTCTGAATTACAGTATGTGACCTTGGGAAAGTCTTGTGTATGAAGTTGCCTCTGTCTGAAGTCTTGGACAAAGAGACCACTGGAGAGTTTGGATGATGATAATGGTCACAAGATTGGTCACTAAGACTGTGTCCATTTCCTGTTCTCTTGGGCATGCCTGTCAGAGATTGAGGAAATGTGGCAATGATTCTCTTGGACTGAACAGTTAGATTTATGACCCATGACTATGAATTGGACTGTGGCCTGATTTCTCTTAATCTTTTGGTCTTCCTGTGGTAAGAAGGATCTTCTCTATGAGCTGTGAAATCTGAAGGCATTGGGGTCCTCAAGAAGTCACTACGGTAATGTACTTCCATGGCTGTGGTGCCCTAGGGTTTTGTGGCCAGTCTCTATACTTCATGACCTCTTTATTCAACACCAGAAAAACCCTGAAAAACCTGTGACCCTGTCTTGACCAATATAGTGAGGGTGGTATGGAGAGGACATGTGAAGGTCAGTGACACAGGATGGAGAGAAGTTAAGATTCTTAGCTCTGTTTGTGGGGAAGTAAGCAGAAGCAAGGTCCCTAAGTAGCTATATTAAAAGCAGGGACCTGTAACAAAATTAGGTGTTCTTGCTTGTTGGAGTTTCTGCTGAGAATAGCTAGTGGCTTCCTGTAGCTTCAAGGCTTCAGAGGCACCAAGGCGTCTGTCTAGTGGATTGAGTGCTGAATCTGGAGTTAGGAAGAATTGAATTCAAATCCTTCCTCAGACACTTACAAGTCACTTTGTCTATCTCACCCTGAAAATTTCCTATCTGTAAAATGTGAATAATAATAATAGCATTTATCTTCCAGAATTGTTGTGAGGATAAAATATTTATAAATCATTTTGCAACCTTAAGAGTGCCATATAATTCTTTAATTAAGAATACTTATTACTATTATTATTCAAGGACAAA
The DNA here is from genome assembly GCF_037893015.1 of Macrotis lagotis. Classification (NCBI taxonomy): domain Eukaryota; kingdom Metazoa; phylum Chordata; class Mammalia; order Peramelemorphia; family Peramelidae; genus Macrotis; species Macrotis lagotis. The sequence continues at coordinate 92,104,891 of NC_133658.1, read as the reverse complement.
GAACTTCGGAAATATCAAGGGATACTTCTTTGTTTTAGGGTTTTTCAGATTCTGGCATGTGTGAACATATAGAGAAGAGGGAGATACAGCCAAAGGTCCAGGTAATAAAGCCAGACTGCTGACCCATGATCTTATATCTGAACTCTCTTCTCTTACTGGAAGAGCACGAAATCCCCCAAGTCTAGTATGGAATCTTCAGTTCACCTTATTCCCTTTTTCCCTTTTTTTGTCTTCTCTCTTAATGTTCTTCTGTTTATCTTCACCCTTCTATTTACTACATCCCCTTGCTCCCAACCACCTCTTCAGAATGAGTGATCCTTTCTAGTCTCCCTTTAACTAGATATCTTTATCATATAAAAGTTGCTGTTTTCCTTTTGTGAAGAGTATTGAGCCTCAAATTTTATCCAAGGAGGCATCAAAGTAATAAAGAGTGACAGAGAGAGCCAGAACTTACTTGTGGCAACTTAGGAGGCTCATCTCAATCAGTAAGTAGCTTCTTAAATCTTGAGATCTTTTTCTAGTTACAAAGGTGAAACTGCAAAATCCACAAGGGCAGGTATCCTGTCATCTCAGGTTGGAATTTTTTCTTGCTCCAGTGCTTAACAGGGTGCTCTGTTCACAGTAGTTGCTTAATTAGTGTTTACTGAATTGGGTTGAGTCCAGGCTCCAATTTCTTGAGGATGCTCTGTTTCATTGTCTCTGTTCCTCCTTCATTTGCTTTGATTTTCACAGAATGCTGAGAAAGTGCTAGTTTAACTGGTTTCCTGTCCCTCTGTCTTTGACCTGAGTTCTAATAACAGAATTGCTTTCCTGGTTCCACAGGATTTCTTGCCATCTCTTTTTCTCCAACTTTTCTCTCCCACTCTCATTGGGTGATTTGGTTCATCTTATCCTCTGAGACTTCTACCAGAATTAGCTTTGTTCTCCTAAGGCATTGTAGAAGAGTTGGATACTTATTTCTGCCCACACTTGTCTGACCACCTCCTCCCCTCATTTCATGCACAATCCCAATGAAGTTTGAATCCTAAATCTCATCCTTCCTTTACTTATTCATACCCTGATCTCAATCTTCCTCAACTTTCCTGTTTATTCTCTCAGGCTTGTCTTGGAGTCACTCCCGGATAGCCTGGGTCCTGTGATAATTGTCTGAGATCATTTGTGGAAATGGCTTGTTACAGATACACATTTTCTTGGAATTTCCTTCTGATGAGAGCAGGACAGCCCAACCAGGGGATGATCCTCTGGGATTCAGTAATGAGAAAGAGAGATGCTCTCAGGCGATGCTTCCAGGGATGCCCCAAGACATCCCTAGGGAACTTCCAGCCCGTGTTCCAAACTTGTTGCTGATATAGTGAGTCAGTGCCTCACCGAGGCCTTTGTTTATATAATCCTTCCTCACAGTAACAAGGTGTTTACTGTTGCACAAACACATTTCGGTTTAACTGCCGACAGTAAAACTGTCTGATAAAGTTTGATTTAGCGAAAGAAAACTTGTTCCCCTTTAGTCAAATAAATCCAGGGGCATAGATGGCTATTGAGAGGACTGAATTCCAGAGCCTCGGTTGTCCTAGTGGTCATAAGGGCTGAGGTAGTTCTAGGATTGTTGGCGCCCTGGGGAAAGTGACCCTCTGTGACTCCAGGATAAACTACTTTGGATACCTCTTAGTACATGGATTGAAAGAGCTTAGGTCCCTTGCAGTTCTTCACTCTATGATTCTTTGAGACTCCAGGCTCCTGCCTGGTTTGTAGGGACCATGGATTGACCTTGGTGGAGGTACATCATGTATGGGAAAGGTGGGCTATTCTTGGCCTATAGTTTTATATAACTCTGATCTCTCTACCTTCTTTCTTACTCCTTCCTTCTTACTTTATGCCGGAATTATTGCATTAGTTTCCTAACTGGTCTATCTGTTTCTAGTTCTTCCTTCCTCTGTAACACATAGATTATCACCCAGCTTTTTGATTTTTTTTGCAAGGCAATGAGATTGAGTGACTTGCCCAAGTTCATACAGCTGGGTAATTTTTAAGTGTCTGAGGTCACATTTGAACTTAGGTCCTTCTGACTCCAGGGCTGGTGCTCTATCCACTTGCGCTACCTAGCTGTCCCAAGACCTAGCTTTTAAAAGGCCAAGGTCTCCCACTGAATCCAGAATCTTCACCAGTCCTTCTGCACTGAACCCAGATGGTGAGACTTCCGATTTTGCATAGCCTTCCCCCTTCACTCAAATTCAATTCACTTTTGTTTTTGTGTCATGGCATCATCTCCCTGATGTCATGGTCCTTTTCAAGAGCAAAGGACAAACATCAATCAACCACAGAGACAGAGAAGGTTAGAGAGAAAGATAGATGGGGAAAAAGATTAGAGATAGAGATATAGGGATATATTTTGTGTGTGTGTGTGTGTGTACAGATAGAGCATTTTAAACTTTGGACCTCACTAAGCACTGTGCTTAGCACTCTAAAAATATAGATATGACAGACAATCCTAGTCCTTTAAGGAATATACATTTGAATGGGGGGAGCAACAGATAAAGGAGAACTGGAAAGTGGGGAGTAGATAGATTGCTGGTGAAATCAAGAATTCTGTAGAGTGAGTAGTGGATGTGAAAGTAAAGTCCACATAGCCTAGTGATACTTCTGATCAGGGGCTTATAGTCTAGATTCATGTTGCTTAGATACTTTTGCTTTGAGAATTTTCATTGACTTCTTAGAGTGGTGTCTCAGTCTCTTTATAAGGAGAAATTTTCAGCCCCCTAAAATCTTGAAATGAGTTCAAAGAGTTAGAGCAGAGGGTGTGTTGAGATCCAACTGTCTGAATAGATCATAGGTAGGGGATGCCACTCTTGGCTACTGCTCCCCTAGTCTGCCCTCTTGTTTTCCAGTGGTATTGCCCATTGGTGTGATCCATATACTTTTGATCCTATTCTATTCACTTTCTTTAAAATACATTAGGTGCTTCCTTTGTTGGTGCATGCTCTTACTCTGCATTAGACTCCCCCCACCCTCTGTCTGAATCTCAGTCAACCTTTGAGCCCAGTTCCAACTTGTTTTACTTTTAGTGAGTCTTTTTTCTTGACCACCCAGCCCACATTGAGTTCTCCCTTCTCTGATCTCTTCCATCCCTATAATCTAAATCATTCATCTGGCACTGAACTAACAGACAGAAACAACTCAATCTTTTCATGATTATCTTTTCATGTCTCTAAGTTTTGCCTTACCAGTAAGAGAGACCAAGTTCCTGGGGAGAGGCATGGGAGCTTCTATATCCCTCACCATCAAAGAAGAAAGAGGTCTGGGCACCATCCTTCAGAAAGAAGTTTGGATTGACTGATTGCAGTCCCCTTCTCTTCCTCCCCGCCTCCCACTACAAACATCATCTCTCCCCTTAGTGGGAATCACCAGATTAGAATTTTCCCCTCATTTTTCTCCTCTGTTCCCTACCTCTAGGTTAGAGCCACTTCAGTCTTTTGGGCCTCTAGTTGTGTCCATCTAGAACACTGTAGAACCTATCCATCTAGAACCTCTCAGACTATAATCAATGTTGACTTTAGAGTGAATACGTTTTAATATTTATTTTGAATCTATGGAAGGCATTGTGGTGTGGTGGAAAGAATGCTAGGTCTGTAGACAGTAGATCTGAATTCAAATCCTGTATCTGTTATGGATTATGTATGCAACTTTGGTCAACCAAGCCTCAGTTTCCTAATCTGTAAAATGAAAGTTAGATTCTCTCCCACGAAATAGCTCTCATACTTCCAACTCTATATCTATAATTCCATGATCATTGATCTTGGCTGCAAAGGAGGGACAGCCTCTTTCCTGCCTCTCCTTGATTCTACTCCAGAAGGGACTGACATTTGAGCATATGGAAATGACAAATATCCAGGCCCCTGGAGTGAAAAAGAAGGTAGAGTCATTGGTCTCCACACTGCAATGGGGGGAGATCTGAGAGTGGGATCCAGTAAATAGACACAAAGCAGTTAATAGAAATTGTACTGAAATTGGAATCAAGAGAAATCTCAGTTTGACTCATATCTCTGATGCTAGTTGTGAGAACAGGAGCTAATTATAACTTCTTGGTGCCTCAATTTCCTCCTCTTTAAAATGAGAACAATAGGACTTTTACTACATTTACTAGTACTTATTTTTGTGCTTTTTACTTTTAAAACCATTTAGTTCTTATTTTAGTGCATTTTATTTTTAATATTATTTAACACTTATTGTACTTTTGCCACTTTAAGTCCTTGACTTATTTCGGTACTTAGCGCCTGGTGTTGGAAGGATCAAATGAGATAATGTTACCTAAGTGCTTCAAAGCTTTAAGCACTATATAAATGATGGTTCTTATTGTCCCCCTGGGAAGTGTGTGCTCTGGATTTGAGGGACTTGAGTTATCTAGTTGAGCCATCTACCAGGGCTCATTTCACTGCAAGATTGGGCAAATGGACTTGACTCTGGTGCTGGGCACCAAAATGTGGGCAGATGGGCAGATTGATTGCTCAGCTAGGAGGGATGAAGGGAAGTGTCATGGATAAGAGGAAGATGGATTTTTTCATATGACTTGTGACTGAAGGCAGTTGTATTAACTCTTGATTGCATATACTTGTGTGGACATGGACCTGTGCATCTGTGTTTGCACATCTGTGGTGTGTTGTGACCCATTGGCTGGCCACTCTAGTCACCTTTACTCTAGGGGCAGGGCAGTCACTGTAGGAGCTCTAGAATGAACTGCCCTTGGCCCAGGGGCACAGAGGTCTCCGACTCATGGGTTTCCCCTAGTTCACCTTTTATCTATTTGCTCTCCTGCACTTTGTGGGGAGGTCACGTGTGAGGAAACAAGCCTCACGTGGTTTTAATCATTTTGCCATAAAAGCTGAGCTGCTTTCAGCTTTGATCCCTGCCGGGCTGCAGGGAGGAGGGTCTGGGGGCTGAGGGCCCGTCCTCCGAGTGGCTCCGGACTGAGGCTCCCACATCAGACGGCAGCAGTAAAATGGAGCACAGCTCGTTAATTTTGCCTCTTAACCAGGGCACCTGACAAGAAGTGACTTTGAAAACCTGGAGGACGGACGAGAGGCTGGGCAGCCCTTGAGCTGTGTGAGAAACATCTGTTTCCAGGTCCCTGGCCATTAAATTGACATCTTTTTATTTGAAAAGTTCCTTTTATTTCCTAACTTCCTGCAATTGGTAATGTATCTATGCCAAGGAGTTGAAATTCATGACTTTGAGGGTGAGATTAGCTGAAGGGTTGTTCTGCCCCCTGGGAAAGAGCCCACTGATGGCCAAGGCAGCCCAACGGGGCTGGCTTGTCAATCCTGAAACATTTATGCCGAGAATGTCAGACCCCATAAAAAACCCAAAATGGCCTTGAAATTGAAAACCCTGTGAAGGTCCACGTGCCTCCATATGAGATGTATTAGTGACTCAGAGCTGGAAAATACACTTAGAGCCTACAGGTTCTAGGAGATTCCTCTCCCCCAAAGTCTGATCATGCTTCCCCCATGGGTCTATCTGTAAAGTCCCCATGTCCACAAACCATGATATACAAGATGCTGACTGTGAAGGCCGGTATGAATTGGGGGGCCTTCTGGGATTATGACTCTGGTCATAGTTCCTTACTTTATGATTTGTGATTTCTTGGAGATTGGGTTGACCATCCCAGGACTGAGAACTATGTATCTATAATGGGACTGAGGAGCCCATTAACACTCATCTCATAGACAACTTTCTTTTCATTTCGATACCCATGGCCATCTTTCTCTGCATTTTTCTCATCCCTATTCTTCCAAGGCTGAGATTGCTGTGTGTATGTTGGTATGTATTTGTATAAATGAGTATTCTAATAGTATATGATATTGCACAGCAAGATGGCAGAGTGGCAGAGTACCAGCCCTGAAGTCAAGAGGATCTGAGTTCAAATCCGACTTCAGACACTTACTAGCTTTGTGACCCTTGAGTGAGTCACTTAACCCTGATTGTTTCACATGCAAGGCCATCATCTCCAGTCACTCTAATTCATATCTGGCTACTGGACTCAGATGGCTCCAGAGGATTCAGTGAGGATGGTGACTTAGCACAACACTCCCTCACTCAAATCTAATTCTCATTCACATCAAGGCATCACCTCCCTGATGTCATGGTTTTCTTTGAGAAAGAAGGAAGGACAAATATCAGATTAGATATATGTGTGTATATATATGTGTGTGATGTAGGAACTGTAGAAGGAAGAAAGTATGTGTATGAATATCAGGAAGGAATTCTTTTTTTTCATTTCCAAATTTCCTGAAAGATATGGGCCCTTCTTTGTGACTCTTTTTTAGTTATGACTTACTAAAAGTTTCCTTACCTTACACCCCAGTCTCTTATTACCTTTAATTTCTCTAGCTTCCATCACTTCTTTTACTTCCATTTTACTCCCATATACCCATCGTCTTCATCATAGGAATCTCTAGTTGTGTATTGGGTATCTCCATCTAGATGTCCCATGAGAAATCAAGCTTAACATGACCGAAAGGAAACTCTTATTTTTCTTCCTAAACCTGATCCTTTTTATTTAGTTCTCTTTTTCTGTTTTTGGTAGTGCCAATCATTCCATCTTCTGATTTCATTAGCTTTGGAGTTATCTTTGACTCTTCTTTCTCATATGAACTCTCATGGGAAATCAGCTATCAAGTCTATTTGGCAATGTTTCTAGCATCCATCATGTTTTCTGTTCCCACTACCACCACCTGAGCACAGGCTCACATTGCCCCCTTACTAAACTGTAATGACATCTCAGCAGGTAGGTGGCTTACAACTCTTCTCTCCAATCCATCCTTCTTACAAAAGGCAACTTGCTGGTGTGGTGGTAGAGTTTGCTGAACCTGCAGTCAGGAAGCCCTGCCTCAGACACTTCCTAGCTGGGTGACAATGGGCAAATTATCAAACCTTTCTTAATCACAATTTTTTCATCTATAAAATGGAGATAATAGCACCTTTCTCACAATGTTGTTATGGGGGGATCAAATGAAATAAGATATATACTTAATAAATCTTAAAGTCCCATATAAAACAACTATACAAACATAAAAATAAATTTAAGCATAATAATTATATATATATAAACTAATATCTACATATTTATATAAATAATATGAATATATATTTAATTTATAGTCAACATATAGAAATTTAAATATATAAGTATATGTATCCAAATATTAAAATTAAAATTATTATTATTATCTTACAATTAGTCTTTTTTAAAAATGCATGCATATTACTACTTCTGCTATGAGAAAAATGCCCACTCCTCTGCCTAGTTTTCAAAGACTTTCATGATGTAATTTCTAGCCTTATTTCATCCCACTCCCTTCTACAATGTGTGTTATAGCAGAACAGCTCTTTGCCCTCTCCTTGAACATGGCCTATACTCTCATATCCCATGGCTTAACTTCTTTTCCACGTTATCAAATTTCCTCTTACCTTGTTCATTTCCCTCCTCCCCACTCCTATCCTTTAAAAGCCAACTCAAATGTAACTTTCTTCACCTTTCTTGATCTCTCTTGGTTGGTAATGACCTTCCCCTTCAGATTTCCAGAGCATTTTGTTCTAGAACTCTATCATTTTCTTATTATTTAATAGTATGCATTGCCATTTTCTCTGATGGTGTCTTAACTCTCTGGCTAGTAGATTTTAAGAAAAGGACTTATCTTTATCTGAATTTTGTGTTTGCTGCTCAGGGTTCAACAGTATTGTATTATAATATAGTGATGATGATGTTTGTCCTTTGTTCTCAAAGAAGATCATGATGTCAGAGAGGTCTTTTCATGACAATCAAATGAATTGTATTTGAGTTGGGGGGGCTGTGCTAAATTATCAGTCTCACTTTCTCCTCCAGAATCATTTGGATCCAGTGGCCAAATATGAATCAGGATGACTGGAAATGGCTCTGGATGCAAGGCAATCAAAGTCAAGTAACTTATCCAAGGTCACACAGTTAGTGTCTGAAATCAGATTTGGACTCAAGTCCTCCTGACTCCATGGCTGGTGCTCTATCCACTGTGCCATCATAGCAGATACTTGATAAATGTTTGTCTTGTATTATATTGTAATTGTAACAATAATGATATCTGGCATTTATGTTGAACTTTAAGGTTTGAATTTTGTTGTTGTTCAGACTATCTTTGACTCTTCTTGACCCATGGACCATTCGATGGTGTCTGTGGGATTTTCTTGGCAAAGGTCCTGGAGAGTTTTGTCATTTCCTGTTCTTATTGCAGTAATCAGAGGTTAAGGACTTGCCCTGGGTCACACAGCTGGTAAGTGTTTGAAGTTAGATTTGAACTCAGGTTTTCCTGACTCCAGTTCCTGGTCTATTCACTCAAGCATTTATCTGACTCCTAGGTTTGCATTTAGCTCATCTTAATTCTGCTACAACCTAGTAGAACAGCAGCAGTAAGGGGAAGAACCAAAGCCCATTGTACATAATTTTATTGCCATTTAAGAATGGCAGCAGAGTTGGGAGTTCAGTAGCCATCCAGTCTAACATCCTGGCATGTGGACCCAGTGGAGTACTTGAAAAAATGGGAAGAAGTTACTATTGTTGGTGAAAAAAAATTGGCTTGTAATCCTTGTTTCTGAGCAAAATTGGTTTAGCTGTGGGGAGAGAAACTGGCCTCAGAAAACCTCTGCTGCCTGGGAAGTGTGCAGATGCAGCTGTGTGGGTAACCTGGGAGTCTCTCTTGGGCGGGCATTTTGTACAGTCTACCATTGTTCTGGGCTGACCCACTGGGAAATGAGCCAGAGGAGTAATTATGGGTTGGTTGTGACTTTTCCCCATGGCAGCTCCTGGACTATGTGTTTGCCATGAAAGTAAGACTCTTGGAGATTCAAACACATGAACATCAAGAAAAGTGGTGAGGTTCAAGACACCAGAAGGGAGGGTTTGTGATAATATAGGAATTCTGATATAACTGAGAAGTTGTATCTGAAAAAGTGTTGAACTTTAAGTATAGCTCTCACAGAGCTTGTTTTAAGATCCCTAGATATTGGCCCCATTATCCCTTTGCCTCCATTGCTATTGAAACCCAATGAAACCCAAGATTTCTTGTAATAGAACAGTTGTTGGAGCATGTGAGAATAAGAATATTATAACAATAGCAGCTCCCATTTATGTAGCCCTTTGTTTTAATTAGATTATTATGAAAAAAAAGTCTTTTGTTAAAAGGACTATATAAATATGAACTGCTATTATTATAATAGTCTTTCTTGAAATAAAAGATAAAGTAAACAACAATGGGTTAAATTTTATCAGGAAGTTACTTGTACCCTTCATCAAAATGACTCTTTCCTACATGGGTCACTTGGTTATAGAAGAAACAGTACTCATCTCAGTTATTGCTTCCACATCACAGCAAGAGTAGCATTCAATGTCATTTTAGAAAGATATTAGGAAAAAAACCTACAGCAGCAGCATTGCTTCTAATAGATCTCAGTTCCAAATTAGCTTATCTGGTCTTTTCTCTCATCTCTATATACCAAAAGGGGAGAGTGACACAGACATATTGTTAGCTTATTAGTAATTGCTGTAGCTTAGAATATGTCTTTATCATCTACTGTCTTCTGGTGCCATGCCTTAACTTATCTTACTCTACATGGGAATCTTGCTTCTGCTCTGTCATTGTCCCCTTCTCCCTTCTTGGAACAGAACCTTTCTAGACCAGATTTCCAGACACCATGCCCCCATTCAACATCTATTTATTTATTTATTCATTTTTTCATTCATTCATTCATTTATTTATTTATTTGTTTGTTTGTTTGTTTATTTATTTGGTTTTTGCAAGGTAAATGGGGTTAAGTGGCTTGCCCAAGGCCACACAGCTAGGTAATTATTAAGTGTCTGAGACTGGATTTGAACCTAGGTACTCCTGACTCTTTATCCACTAGCCACCTAGCCGCCCCCATGCTCCTATTTAATAAAGGAGTTAATTCACTAAGTCACTAAGCTTTGAAATTTCATCCTGAAGATGAACTATTCTAATTGGGGGAGTGATTGAGTAGAAACATACCTATACTTCACCTAGATTGTTCTTGATCATGTTTCCTGCCTTTTCAGATTATCTACCCTAGAGAACTCACCATACTTAGAATCATGTGTAGTGGGGACATATGTGTTTATCTTTCCTAGTCTACTCCATTCTCTACTTCCTCTGGGAACAGTAATCAAAGCAATACTATCATTGCTTCAGGGAGTGGTGACAATTAGTTGCTTTAAGGTTCTATTCACTATTCCTGTGACTTCCTGATGAAAACTCCTTTTCCTGTCCACTTCTTGGCCCCTGCCATGTGTTGGGTCTTCCCATTAGAATGTAAGCCCCTTAAGATCAGGAATTACATGACTTTTGCATTTGTATTCCACAATGCCTGGTATATGCTATGAAATTCATTCATTCATTCAGTATTCACACCAATGCCTATTTTCAGATACTTTGAATGTTATTGAAGGTTCATGGTGCATGGGACATTGCAAGTTAGAAAATGGTGAGCATCTCTCTCCATTGTCACCATCTCCTTATCTCTTAGCATCTTTGTTTAGCTCACATCTCCAAAAACCTCCCACAACTCACAAATGACCTTCAGAGAGGCACTTTTATCCCCAAACCTGAGGATCTGGATTTGGGAATTGTGTGGATATAGCCCAATTGCTAAACATCATGCAGGGAGAGGAAGGGAACTAGTCAATATAAGTGACTAGGGAATCATTCTGTCAGCTCCCTACAACATGACCTCCCTGTTTCCCTTGCCACTCCATTACCACTGGACCAGATGGAAGGGTCTATATACGCTCCTTTCCAACAACCACTTTGGTTTCTTGGGAACAGCCATCTAAGGAAGAAAGTTAACTTCCTAGTTATGGTGGGTTTTTTTTATTCCAATTTGAATATATTAAAACTCAACATTCCAGCTGTGCACATCCCTGGGGCCATTGAAATAAAAGGTTTTCAGATTTAACCATTAAAGTTTTAACTGGCTAATAAATCTAGGTATGTGTGTGTGGGGGGAGTTGTTACTAAACGTTTACTATATTGCTCTCGCCTTTAACTTCAGAGTGAATTCAAAGTGTGGGTTTTCATGAAAAAGACATTACGTTATGGTCAAAGCTAATGTCAGACCCCAGCCAAAACATGGATCTGATTCCTCCAGACCTAGCCATTCATTTTTCTCCATGGTCTCTTTAAGGATGGAATTGGTCACTTCTACATTACAAATCCATTCACTTACTGCAAAATGGTCTATATAATAGCCTCCTATCATGATGGGTAGAACCTGATTAGATCCAACCTAAGGCCTGCTCTTGGTCTGAACATCTTCAGGGATAAGCATCCCAGGACCACATTTTATAATATTACAGGGGGGGAATATAGCTGCAGTTAAGAAAATTACAAGTTACTTCTTTTTCAGTGTCTTCTGAGGGAGTTTGGTAATCAGTATAACTTTTGGTTTCAAACTTCTTTTTATGCCATTTTTACTTCTAAGGAGACAGAAAGCAATTCAATGGCAAAATATAGCTTGTAATTTGCATGAAGGTAAAAATATAGAACTTAACAACCATCTTTATCCAGGAGTTGGACAAAAGGGACAGAAGCCAAATAAACTGTGGCCATTTGAGGGGGGAAAAAAGTGACAGACACATTGAGTTATATCAACCAACAGGAGGCCATAGTTGCCATTCCAGATGTGCCCTTTTCTTATACACTGACAGCTTTCAAACTTGTCTCATCAGTTTAAAACAAAGTCCTGCAATAGAGTTTTGATCCAATTCAGGCTCCCATTCACCTACGAGAGTTGCTGGCTGGCTAAATCTGTTTGGGGTTGTGACTGGCTTGATTTCGTACAAACTATACTCGTAAGTGGGAACCTACAGTCTTTTCCTGGAAACCTCCCTAAGAAAAATGTTTCACATCACAGTGAAAGGCAAAATAGATTGGATGGAACAGCTGTTTTGCTGGTTTTTTTAAAAGGAGATTTTCTTTTTAACTCAACAGTGTTCAGTTAATGTCTTTGAGGACCTAACATTTTACTCCCTGAAATATAGCTCAAACAATAGTGGTAGGACACAGAGGGCACATTTTTAGCCAATTCAAACCAGAAAGAATGTTTCAATTTGACAAAAATAAAAAAAACTTCTTGTTTTGGAGAAGCCTCCATATATTGGTACTGACCCATTTGCTTCTCCCTAGAGAAAACTGGGGGGGGGGGCAGGGAGAGGTCTATGACTATTGCAAACATTCTGTAAATCAGCTTAAATCCCCTTCCCCTCCCCCAAATCCTGATAATCACAGACACTTTGTACAGAATCATTTCCTGGAATCCCTCAGGGCTGCCTTTGGTAAGCCTCTGGGGTTGAAGAGAGGCCCTCCCAGCCCAGCTCTGCTTTAAGCCTTGCCACACAAGCCGTGGGCAGGAGGTGTTGGGAGAAGCCAGTTTGGAACCAGTTTGGAAGGGAGGAGGCTGCCAGGACAGACCTGGTATGTTCATACCAGCTGGAGAGGACAAATCTAGAAACTTTAGGGCCCCCTCTCTACTTCAGATTTGGGAAGGAGAACTTGGCACTTCCTTTCCCTGGACTGGTTCAGACAGATTGATATTGGATGCGTCTGAGTTCATCAGCCAATGCAGTAAGGCCTTCTCACATCACCCCTTTTCCTTGAGACAGTTTCTGCACTGACTGTTGATTTTTATTTCTTCTTCAGCTTTTAAATCCTCGCCTTTCAAGCTCACCAAGAGAGAAAGAGTGGGCAGAAACATGTCATTTGTCCTCTGTTCTCAAAGAGGATGCTGACATGAGGGATATGATGCCGTGATATGAAAGTGAATTGGATTTAAGTAAAGGAGGGATGTGCAAAGTCATCCGTCTTACCTTCTCTGGAACCATCTGGGTCCAGTGGCCAGATATGGATCAGGACAAATGAAGATAGTCCTGAATGCCTTTTAAAATAAGCTAAGGTCTTTTAACAGGCAATGCTCATTAGTGATTTAAGGCTAGGTAAGAAAAGAGGAAGAGAAAGGCTAGTTTTATCTAGTTAAAAAAATCAATGTGGGAGGGCAAGACCCTCAGGGTTTCTCACCAAAACCAATTACATTTACTCTGAGCCTATCAGGACCCAAACAACGACTTACTGGGGCTTTGCCTGGAACTTATTGTTGATTGCTCTAGGAGAGCCAGAGTGATTTGGGTTTAAGTAAGTCATGATTCTTAAAAAAGAAATCTGGTTTCATGGATCAAAATTTACATTCCTTTGCACAGAACATCTGTAAATAAAGGTATAGTACTCTATGTGGAGAAAGAAAATATAGAGAGGTACAAAGACACACACACACACACACACACACACACACACACACACACACACACACACTGAGATGGAGACAGAAAAGCAAAGGAAGACATTGAAATAGAAAGGACAAAGGAGTTTCATATCCAAGTAAGATGCTTCTGTTAGAAAGTCTGACTCTTGTGCTAAAAGTTTTCTAGAAGGAAAAGGTTTGACTTAAATCTCTTGTAGTCTAGTTGAATTGTCCACAATCAGTGGAGACTCCTCTGGGTCTCAAACAAGATAGTTCATATTTAAACAGTCAGTATGGCTCTGGACTTCATCTATCTGGGATTCCATTTATTGGGAAGAAGTCTTCATTCATTCATTCACTCATTTAGTGAGTATTTTCTGATCATTGTGCATGGCCCAATGTTAGATATTCTAGGACATATAGTAAAAAAAAATGTCACTGTTCCTGTTCTTGAGAAACTTAGTCTGGTTAGGCACCTCTGGCTTGCCAGTTCCTGTTTCTAGAGTCAGTGTTATTCTCACTCTACCATGCTGCTTCCTTGTGTATTGTAAGATTAGTTTGTTTTTTCATATAAATCCTGACACTTCATCATCTGGCACCCCCTCTTCTGTGGAATTCTAGATTGTAAGCAGTAGACTATTGACCTCATCTCATAGCAGACACAACTGAGTATCCAATGAGTATTAGATTACAATTCTCTTGGGAAAACAATATTGGAAACTAATTCTAGTCTTTCCAGGTATAGATAAAATCTTTCTTTCTGAAGATTCTTCTGAAGGAGATACTCTTCTTTTGGAAAGACATAACTATAATTGTGCCTGGAATCAATCAATCAATCATTAAACATTTATTAAGTACCTACAAACCTGTTGGTTGGTATAACTCAATGTGTCTGTCACTTTTTTCCCCTCAAATGGCCACAGTTTATTTGGCTTCTGTCCCTTTTGTCCAACTCCTGGATAAAGATGGTTGTTAAATTCTATATTTTTACCTTCATGCAAATTACAAGCTATATTTTTGCCATTGAATTGCTTTCTGTCTCCTTAGAAGTAAAAATGGCATAAAGAGAAGTTTGAAACCAAAAATTAGAAACCAAAAGAAACTGCTAGCACTGAGTATAAAGAAAGGGATAAAAGACAGTCTCTGTCCTCAAGGAGCTTACAATTTAGTGAGGGAGATATCATACAAACAAATATATATCAAGCAAACTATAATCAGGATAAATAGGAAGTAATTAATAGAGATGGAGTGTTTTGTTTGTGGAACAACTGAAGGCTCTGAATCCATCTTTTTCCATTCATTTTCTTCCCCTTTCATTGTCTCCCCTATACTTCTCAGAATGATTATTTTTCTACTTCTCTTTTTAAGCCCTCAATTGATGTACTCTCTTGGAGAATGAACTCACTTCCTTTTTTTAATGGAGTACCACAGAATTTACAATTTCGAAGAGCCTCAGTGGCCATCCAGTTCAACTCACAAACAAAAGGAATCCCCATTATACCCCCCCCCCCAACAAGTGATCATCCATCCTTTGCTTGAAGACCTTCAAGAGGAACTTACTCCTCCAGGAAGCCTTGCTTATTCCACTTTTGAACAAGCATCATTATTAGGAAGTTTTTCTGACACCTAGCCTTAATTTGTAATTTAACACTCATTGCTGCTAGTTCAGCATTCTGGGGCCAACAAAACAAATTTAATTCCTTTTCCATATGATACTTGCAGAGGGTGATCATGTTCCCTCTGATTCTTCTCTTCTCCAAGCTAAGCATGCTCAGTTCCCTCAAATTATCCATATATTTCAACAATCCATCTCTGACTGAGCTCCCTAATGTAGTTTCTTCTTTGCTTTCTTCTGCTTGCTTTTCTTTGTAGCTCCAGCTTTAGAGAATGGGGTTTCTCTCCTTGACAAGGACAACAAAAGCCAAGTATACAGGGCCAGTCTGGGCTTTTGATCCCATACTTTCTCTCTCTCTCTCTCTGTCTCTCTCTCTCTGTCTCTCTCTCTCTCTCTCTCTCTCTCTCTCTCTGTCTCTCTTTCCCTATTGAATTTTATTTTTTCAATTGTATGCAATGATAGTTTTCAATATTCATTCATTTGCAAATTTATGAGTTTTAAGTTTTTCTACCACCCTCCCTGTGGTGGTGAACAGTCTGGTAAAAGTTGTGTATGTGCATTTGTGTTTAACATATTTATATATAGTTATGTTATGAAAGTCGAATTAGAACTAAGAGGAAATGGAAAAACATGAAAAAGAAAGGAAAAATATAAAAGAAGTTTTAAAAATTAACCTTCCATGGGCCCTCAGTTTCCTCATCTGTAATATTTGCTCTGCTTTCAGACTTCATAGTTTTATTTTTCCTTTGGATGTGTATGATGTTGCCAATAGTAGATCTCTCAGGGTTGTCCTTGATCTCTGAACTGCTAAGAGGAGCTGCATCCATTATAGTTGATCATCTCACAGTTCTGTTGTTAATGTGTACAATGTTCTCTTGGTTCTGCTTCACTTAACATCAGTTCATGCAAGTTTTTCCATGCTTTTGTAAAGTTCTACCACTCATGATTTCTTATAGAAAAATAGTATTCCATAGCATTCATATATCAGAAATTGTTCAGTCATTTCCCAGTTGATGGGAAATCTCTTCCAGGACTGTGGTTCTATAATGTTCTTATATTCCTAGTTACCATTTTAGTCTCTCATTTTCTGCTTTTGAAAGGTTTCTTTGTTGGTATTTCTATTCAGTGAAGAAATCTTCAACATTAGATGATCTGAAATTTCTGTTTCCAAATTTATTATTTGCTGGTAGTTATAGTTGGAGAATTGGGGAGGAGGGGAAGCAAAGCCAAAACAAATAACCAAATCCTTAGAAATCATTAATCTGGGGGCAGCTAGGTGATACAGTGGATAGAACACTGGCCCTGGAGTCAGGAGTACCTGAGTTCAAATCCGGCCTCAGACACTTAATAATTGCCTAACTGTGTGGCCTTGGGCAAGCCACTTAACCCCATTTGCCTTGCAAAAAAAAATCATTAATCTGATACCATTATATTAAAAGTGAGGAAACAGGGCACATAGAAGGTTAAGGGACTCACAGATGTACCAGATTTAGAGTCAGTATTTTTTCCTATGTCTCAAATGTTTTTATTAAATGCTTTTCTCTTCAGGGCAGACACTAGTAACTTAATTTATGTCTCATTTTTATCATATCGTTAAATTATAAGATAGAATTCTAGTAGTTCATAGCATCATTATTCTGAGCTGGAAGGGACCTTCAACCCCCTCATTTTGTAGATAAGGAAATTGAGTCCAAGTATCTGTGTTCAGGTTACATAGGCAGTAAGTAATTTGAACTCAGGTCCTCTGACTTTATAGTCATTATTCTTTACCCAAAGCTACCATGAAATAGCTCCTTTCTTTTAGGTTTCTTGCAAGGCAAATGGGGTTAAGTGGCTTGCCCAAGGCCACACAGCTAGGTAATTATTAAGTGTCTGAGACCGGATTTGAACCCAGGTACTCCTGACTCCAGGGCCAGGGCTTTATCTACTGTGCCACCTAGTCACCCCAGTAGCTCTTCTTGAAGTAGAAATTGTTATTTTCATGGTTGTTCAGTTATTTTAGTCAGGTACAACTCTTTGTGACCCCAATTTGGGGCTTTCCTGACAAAGAAACTAGAGTAGTTTTCCATTTCCATCTCTAGCTCACTTGACAGAAAAGGAAATTGAGGCAAACAGGATTAAGTGATTTACCAAGGATCATATAGCTAGTAAGTGTCTGAGGCCAGATTTGAACTCAGGTCTTCTCAGTTCCAGGCTTAGTACTATTTGTCAAATTGCTATAATCAAAGATTTCTATCAGAATATTACTTCCTTAGGAGAACTTGAAAGATTAATCATGAAAAGATAAGGTGGGGAAAGGAAGTAGCTCGTTCTCTAGTTAGAGATTACTCAAGTTGAAATCACTTATTGGACTCTTTTCCATTTCAAAAACGAACTAGCACTTGAGGTATATTTTAGATTAGAAATGTAAACTTAGTTGAGAGGTCTAGGAGGAAGAATGAATAGAAAGCTTATATTTTTGAGAAACAAGGACTTACCTCTTGAAGACATGATCTAGGGGCAATGGCAGTCACAGGTATTGTCAATTAGTCCTAGAATATCCCAATACTAATAGATGAAATCATTAAGTCATTAAGCATGACTCAGATGTAGATTTTATCTTAAACTACTTAAAGATTATGCATTTGACAAGCCAATCTGGACCAAAAATAGACAAGTGACTTTTGATGACTAGAGAATCAGCAAAATGTGTCTGTGAGGGCAGTGCAGTAAGGGCTAATGAGGGGGTGTCCAACCTTTTTAGCTCTTCTGGGTCACGTTGCCTATCAAAAACCCTTCAATACTCATTCATGAATACAATGCATTTCACGTCTCCAAGGAGCACAAATGCAATACACAGATCATACTAATGGGTCTTCCTACAAGTTGGGCACACCTGGTATTTGAAAGACACTTTGGATCTAGATAGGGAGGCCATCCTTAAGTAGGATTTTTAAGACAAGACTGAGATGAAGAATTGGGATGGAAACAATGGTGCTTCCACTAAATAATTGCTAGCCAACCATTCTGGACTAGATTCTTGCTTACTCTATAACAATAAATAAATTGCTTAATCACTGAACCTTGGTTCCCTTATCTGTAAAGTATAGATAATAGTGTCTGAATATTCTTTTTCATAGGGCTGTAGAAATGAGATAATATGATTACTGTACAAACTCTTCTTGTATATATAATTGCTCTCTTTGCCTCAACACACATTTCTATTCCTTGAATTCAAATCCACTCAGAATGCACAAATGTCAGGGTTGACTTCTAGCCAGATACTCTCCCCTGATAAATAAAATTAGGAGAGTGTCTTTTTTTTAAATCTTGGCACCCAGACCTGCTCAGAGTATAACATAGGTGTTTCTCTCAGAGATCCAGGAAAATCTACAGAAGGGTGAGATCTTCTGGCTTGCAACATCCTTTTGTGTTGGTGAGGAGAACTAGATCTGATTGGAATAGTCTTTTTTTTTTTTGCAAAGCAATGGGGTTAAGTGGCTTGCCCAAGGCCACACAGCTAGGTAATTATTAAGTGTCTGAGACCGTATTTGAACTCAGGTACTCCTGACTCCAGGGTCAGTGCTCTGTCCACTTCACCAGCTAGCCACTCCCTGGAATAGTCTTAAATAGAGTGATGTCATAAGTCATCTCTCATCTAAACTGGGTTAATGAACCTCAACTTTTTTTTTCTTTTTAGTTTTTGAAAGGCAATAAGGTTAAGTGACTTTGCCCAAGGTCGCACAGCTAGGTAATTATTAAGTGTCTGAGGTCTTATTTGAACTCAGGTCCTCCTGACTCCAGGGCTGATGCTCTATCCACTGAGCCACCTAGCTGCCCCCGAACCTAAACTTTTTACGATTCACTGTATGCTATTGCTGGAGTTAGTGCACTGTTGCCATAGGGTGAAATTCTGAGAGAAGGTAAGAGAAAAATAGTCTGAGATGTTCAAGCATCTTAGTTGGAGAAAGAACTCAGCAGATCAATGTGTTTTCTTGACTTGAGCTTATCTATGGACATGAAGGCCACTATTTGGAACTCTGGACATGTCATAGTCAAGAGGGGAATCTGTGATAATTAGGTGACTCAAAAAGAGAGAAAAAAAGATATGGTTTCATTGGTAAAGACAATTTCCTATAATGACAATCCCTCTTCTAATATAGATTGGCTGCTGTTCTGTCATTTATAGCCTTGGAGGCTTTGCTGGGGTACCAAGGGGTAAAGTGACCTGCTCTGGGTCATGTTACCAATATGGGGAAAAGATAGAGTTTAAACCTAGATCTTCCTTCCTCAGTCAGTACGGGATCCACTATGCCTTGCTGGTTCTACATTAAACAGATGAATTCCCAGAAGAGATGATTGCCCAGACTAATTGCTGATTTTCTGATCTTGGGTCTACTACTTTGCATCTATGTTTTCTTTGGCATGTCACAAATTCTCTGCACCTCTGCCAGGTGGCACATTGTTTAGAGCATCACTCCTGGAGTTAGATAAGACCTGAGTTCAAATTTGAGCTCGGAAACTTACTAGCTGTGTGGTGACCCTGGGTGAGTCATTTGATCCTGTTTACATCACTTTCCTCATCTGTAAAATGAGCTGGAGAAGGAAATGAGAAACCACTCCAATATGCCAAGAAAACCTCAAATGGGGTTTTGAAGAGTCAGACAGGACTGGAACAACAGAACAGCAATAATTGTTTAGTCATCAGTAAAATGAAGGGGTTGTAGTAGACGATCTCTAAGGCATTCTGGAATTGTTAATTTTACAGTAGCTATCACTTGTCATATTGAGAGCATTCATCTACCACCCTCTCCCCACCTCCCTAGCAAGTGACCATTTTCAAGGCCATCATTTACTGATAGTTTTCTTCCTTTGCCCCTCCCTGGAAAGTGAAGTTCCAGGTGAGTCAGAATTATTCTTTGAATCAGACAAAGTAACTACAGACCCTCCCTTAGGCCTTCAGGGTATCTCTGGCCACAGAATCTACCTCCTTAGCCTAAGCAGGCAAAGACCATGGCACTAAATGTGTCTGTGGTCCAGGGGCAACATCCCAAAGTCTCTGCAGACTCATGACTTTATCTTCCCCTAAGGATGTAACAACATGACTCTCCTCACCAAGAAAACACTTTTCCTGCTTTCCTTCTGGAAATGGTCATTTAAAAAAAGTCAAAATGGTCTTCATGAGGTTCAAGGGGGTTTATTAGTTTTAAAAAACCATGTTCCAGGTTCAGAGAGAGAGAGAGAAAACAGCTGCCTTCTTTTCACATTACGTCAATCCACAGGCGCCTGTAATTTACATTTTTCAACTCAAATGTTAAGGAATAATGGAATGGCTGCTTGAAGAAATCAGATGAAATAAAAACTGGAAAAAACGTGTATTGTACATAAACCAGATCTGTGAGCCTGAGGTGAGACGCTCCAGATGACCCAGAGATTGATGAATGATGCGGAGCAGAAAGAGCACAGGTCACTTCAATGTGACTCTTCACAGTCACTGGGACTCATGTGCTGGCATTTCATTTCCCACGCACGACTTCCCTGATGGTTTTCATTGGGAAATTTTAGAACCGCCAAAGTTCTTGTCATAGGAGGGAAATATCAGGGGGCTCGGAATTTCATTGCTGGGGGATGGTGCAGTTATGAGATCATGGTGGGGGTGGAGTGGAGAATGAATGGAAAGGGATTCTGAGAGATGTTCACCACAAACACCCACTAGGGCAACCCTGCTATTACTCTGCCCTCTGGCCCTAGTCCTGATTTCCCCACAGCAAAAGAGAGTACTTCTCTTTACTTCTGCTTGAGTCTTCCTCAACGGTCTTTCTATGTGGACAGAAGTGGGGGTGAGATGAGAAGTTTGTAGGGAGATGTGTTAACAGGCTTATTTCCTGACACCCTTCTAATAATCATGCTTTATTAAAATAAAAACAAAACACCACAGCTTAGTAACAAATCAAATACCAATATAAATGAAATATCTCTGTAGACTGTGTTTGCATAGAATATTTTTTTCTGTATCATAAAATCACAGAAACTCAGAATTGGAAGGAAACCTAAGAGATCACTGAGTGCAGCTCATTCATTTTACTAATGAGGAAATAGAAGCCTCAAGGATTTGCAAAAATTCATATAGTTAATATGAAAGGACAGGAATTTGAACCTGAGTCTCTTGTTTCTTCATCCAGTGTACTTTTCTCTGCACCACAGTTTTTCCATAAACCAGACTTCTTTTTATACATTATATGTTGTCTATATGTGTATGTGTCTTTGTGTGACATGTCCTTATCCTAAATTTCCATGTATCGCCTCTGTCTGCACTTTCCTATGGAGAGGCATCGTGGAATAGTGCCTTAGAATTAAGAAGCCTTGGATTCACATTCCATCTCATCACTTACTGATTGTGTGACTCTGAGCAAGTCATGTACCTCTACCCTAGACAATGCTCTAAGACAGTAAACTGCAAAGAGATGGCAATGTTAGAGGGAATTTAGTGATTTAGGGTTTACTCTCCTACTTAACATAGCAGGTTCAGAGCCTGTCCCTTTTTTAAAATAAAACAACCATGACATAGGTGATAGAGTTATTATTCCCATTTTGTGGATGAAGAAAACTGAGGTTTAGAGAACTTAAATCTGACCAAAGTCTCATAGGTAGTAAAGTGATGATTGAAATCCTGATCTCTCAATTCCCAATATCCAAGTCCAAAATTCTTTCTCTTCTAAAGTAGTGCTGTGTCTCTGAAACTTGTATTCCTAAATATCTCTCTGTCGTTATACTCATTTTAATGCAACAGCAAATGTAGAATAATTTGGTCCTGTGCTGAGAATACTTTGTTACTCATCCTACTTGATGGGGGGGAGGTCTGAGGGAGCCACATCAGAAGAAACAATAATAATTGTAATAGTTCATGTTTCCATAGAGTTTTTTTTTTAGGTTTTTGCAAGGCAAATGGGGTTAAGAGGCTTGCCCAAGGCCACACAGCTAGGTCATTATTAAGTGTCTGAGACCGGATTTGAACCCAGGTACTCCTGACTCCAAGGCCGGTGCTTTATCCACTATACCACCTAGCCGCCCCCTCCATAGAGCTTTGCAGTTGACAGGAGCCTTTCTTCACAATGATCCTGTGGTACAGGAGTAACCATTTTGTAGATGGGGAATCTAGATCTCAGAGAAGTCAATGGTTTTCACAAGACCCCTTAGCTAGGAAGTGGTGAAGGTGAAGCTTGAACTCTTTTCTTCTGACTCCAGAATCATTAGTCCTTCTACTTTGCTTTTCTTTCTGCTTCTATGGTTATCTTCAGTTGATTCCATGTGTATTATGTTTAACCATATTTGTTTGCATGTTGTCTTCCCCATTAGATTATGAGCTCTTTGTCAGCAGGAACTGCTTTTTTTTTTTGTCCTTTTGTGTGAATGGATGTGTCCTCAGAGGTCAGCACAGTTCCTGTATACTACAGATAATTAATGTTTTGTTGACTTGATGTGGTGATTTGACTTTATCATGCATCCTTCCATAGAAGCCACAGCTATAGAAAGATGCAGAAGCAATTTTAGATCAAGTTAGAGCAGGGGTACTTAACCCAGGATCTATAGGGAATCTTTATTTTTCGCTAATCTTTAATAGAAATTTAGTATTTCCTTCTATCATGAACATAGGCAACAGATAGTATGAGAAGGAATCCATAGGCTTCACCACATTGTCACCAAAGTGATCTGTCATTAAAAAAATGTTAAGAACTTCTGGTGTGGAGGGACTTATAGAATTTCCCAATCCATTTGCCGAAGACTAGCTTCTAGTACAGGACTGGCTGCTGTAAGACCAGTTGGTCACTCTCAGGACCTGTCAGTCATTATTGGAGCTGGTTGGGCACTGTTGAGGCCAGTCACCTGAAGGACCAGTTGTTCCTGATCCCTAGACACTTGTCACTGCCTCCTGGTTAATGACCTTCTGCCTGGGACCTGTCTGGACTAATTTCTGCAATTAGGCAGGTTCATTTTCAGAGGTTGGAATGGGAACTTTTCTGAATTAGCTTTTATGGTTCAGAGCTTTTAATTTGAGATTTAAAAAACATCATTGCTGGCCCAAACCAAATAAACGGCAACTAATGAAATTCACAGAAGTTCTCTGAGAACACTTCTCACTGGTGCTCCTGGATGATTTATTGACAGCTGGTTGTAAAAACAATCTTATTAAAGGTCATA
Organism: Macrotis lagotis; assembly: GCF_037893015.1. NCBI lineage: Eukaryota > Metazoa > Chordata > Mammalia > Peramelemorphia > Peramelidae > Macrotis > Macrotis lagotis. Next base: position 92,081,772 of record NC_133658.1, on the reverse strand, counting down.
ATGTTGGGTAAAAAAAGGTCCTTTAATTTATAGCATAATTAGGCTTCCTCCAATAGGCACACTGCCAGAGCTGTCACTTCCAGCTTTGAAATAAGCACTTGGTGTTTTTAATTATATCGAGGAGAAGGCGTTCAAAGTTCCAGTGGGGCCCTGTGACTTTCTCTTTATGGCCCTTTTATTGCTGTTAAAATAGTCAAAACAGGGGGTTGATTAGAGCCCACCGATGCCTCCTGATTACCGAAGAACTTCTGAGGGGGGAGGGACTGAAAGATAATGGATCAGAACAGGAAAGATTAGAAGAAGGGATGGTGGGAGGGAGAGATAGAACAATAAGACTTGCCTTTCACATGGAGGGAGGGACAGTGGGACAAGCCTTTGGGATGGAGCAAACCCACCCCACACCTCCAAATATGTGTGGATTGAAAGATGTCTTTAACTGGGCAGGAGAGAATATGCTAAGAGGATTTGGGGAATGCTAATGTTACAGGGAAGAGGTCAAGCATGGAGCAGGAAATATGGACCAAATGAGGCCTTTTAAAATTGCTAATGTGGACCTCAGGGAGCTCAGGAGCCTAGCAGAAGAGGTAGGGGTGTGAAGGGTAGAGGAAGTCAGTCCTACACAGTCAAGGGGCCATTAGGTCCATTTTCTCTCTAAGTGGAGGAGGGTGCAGGGCTATTCTGCTGGTTTAAGTTATTTAATATCGCCTTTTCACCCAAGCCCTTAGCTACAGCAAAGCCTATATATAACTTTGGTGTTGAAACACACTTTTATGAAGCCCTGGGAAAGTTCTCCAATGTACAGCCTTCCAGCATCATTCCAAATTTGAAGATCATCTCCTAGGACTGGACTTTGTGGTTATCATGGCAGCCAAAAGTCATCCCATGTGGTCAGGGTGGACAATGAAGTTCCCCCTATTTCTACTTTGCCTGAATTTTCTTTTTGTTTCTAGGAGTTGAGATTGATCTGCTCTAATGGATCTGGATCGACAGAAGATAGCTTAAGTGTGCCTTCTGGATGATGTTAACAGAAAGAAATGGAAAGCCATCGTGATATCAGATGCTATTGCAGGGTATTGTTATGAGCTCAGATGTATCCTTTGGAATTGGCCAGTTTTTGATCTCATTAAATAATATGCTATTCTAACTTTTTTTGGCCAGCTTGTTCAACTCTTTAAAGAGAATGTGTTATACTTGTCTATATTTAAGCATGTGCTTATACCATTAATTTAGTCTGAACATTAAACATTAAAAATCAATTAAATTACATTAAAAATCCCTTATGACTGATATCACAATAGCATACAAATGACTATTGAAATAATTATTTTAAATGAGGGGAATAAAACCTCACATCTTTTTAGTATTTAAGTACTTAATTTCTTAATGACAATTCTATAAAGTAGGTATTGTATTAACCTACAAAAAGGGAGGTTATAACATTGCTATACACTGACCCATCAGACCATATCTAAAAATATTGGTTCTGGCTGCCATCTTTACAGAGGACATTTACAAACTGGAATAGAAGAAAATAACTTGTATAATGAAAAGACTGAAAATCATATTAAAGGAGAAAAGATCTCAGTATCCTCTTAAATTCCTAAAATTTGGGAGTTTAACTGGATAATCTCTAAGTTTCTTTCAGTTTTGACAGTCTATTCTAAGAAATTTAGAACTGGAGATGGTTAACCTGGAATAAGAGAAAATTTAAAGGTGATATCTTTAGAAATTTGAGAAGTTATGTGGAAACAGGCTAGATTTAACCTGCATTATTCCAGAGGATGAACAGGCTGAAATTATAGGGAGCAGATTTTTGGCTCAATATGAAGAACTCTAACATTTAAAGCTGTCTAAAAATGTAATGGAGCATGATATGATAAGATCCCTGTCACTGGAAGTATTAAATGATGTCTGGATAATCGAGATATCAGGAATGTTGTGTATGGGGGCCTTGCATTGGGTGGTATGACCCGGATTCTAAGATTCTTTGCGTCTATGAATTTCATGCTCTTTCTTGGAGACTTAGGGTTTCTAACCAACTGTGAATATTTTAAATGAGTTAATCCTTGTAGCCCTGGCTCCAGCTGTCCAGTGTATGAATACTTGAAAGATTGCAGGAGAAAGTTAATGTAGCTGGGCTGATTTTGGAATCAAGAGGGTTCCCAAGTGATCTTCCTCGGTGGTTTCACAGGCTCTGTGCTAACTTCTGCTATGTTTTTACAGAATGATTTAAGAAACTCATGTGAAAATGTGATTAATAACTAAGCCCCCCAAAGCAGACAAAAATGCAATGCTATGGGGCCAGGGTCTGAGCCCTCATAGACATCTGAAGCTAGACGTTTATACTTAGTATGGGGGGAGGATACAGATTGCTCAGGCACTAGAGCTAAAAAAATGGGGTCAATCTAAATAGTATCTAGATTGAGTTTATTAACCCTGAGAGACACATTCATGTAGTTATCATTGTTCGGAGATAAATTGAATTCTTCAAACCACATCTAGTTCATAGCTCAGTTCTGTATTTCTGAGAAGTTTTAATTGCTGACTCAGTGGAAAAGACTGAGAAGAGGAAATTATGACCTTGTTACCATATTCAGGGGGATCTGAGAGAGGAGAAAAGTGACTGTCAATGATGTGGGAATCTCCCTCCAAGAAAGAAGTGATGGTTATGGATGGGATGTGGAGAAGTTCTCAGTGGTATCGGTCTGTCTGTCTGTCCATCTGTCTGTTTGTCTGATTATCTAATTTTTAATCTCTATCTAATAATAATAAACATTTACATAATACATACTATGTGTCAGATATTATGCTGAATACTTTATAATTATCATCCTACTTCAAATTCTCAAAGGTCCTGGGAGAGAGGTGCTATTATTATTTCCATGAGGAAACTGAGGCAAACTCAAGTTAGTGACTTGCTCAGGTTCACACATCTAGTACCTGAAGCTGAGTCTTCTTGACTCATCCACTGTGTTTCCCCAGTTGCCTCCAAATATCAATATCTGTCTAGATCAGGGGCGGGGAATATTAGGTCTGTGGACCATTTGGTCTGATGCTGCCACAGCAATCACAAGCTAACTTGAAATTCAATAAATATAGGAACTTTCTAGGGATGAATTAAAAGTTTGACCAAATATAGCAGGCAAATGATGTTATTGATACCCAAGAGGCCCTTGGCAGGCCAGCAGAATCCAAAAAAGTTCCTCACCTTGGTCTAGATAGATCTAGATATAACTATAGATATAAACATATTTAATATATTTTCTGGGTCAGATCCTGAACTGCTTTTGTCACAAAGATGTGCCCTTTGAGAAGAAGCAATAATAATAAAATAACTAATAATAATAAAAATAACTAGCATTTATTTGCTATTTATTTATTTACTATGAACTAGAAATTATCCTTAGTGTTTTATAATTATTACCTTATTTGTTCTAGTTCTGCAGATAGAATCAGATGACTCTAGGCCAAGTCCTATTTCTACCCCTAATACTAGGTACTTAGCAATGGTTGGTTCTGGGCATCACTTGACTTCTCTGGGACTCCATTTCTTTATATGTAAAATGAGGTTTGAGACAAGGAGGTTCCAATGGGTCTCTTTGAACATTCTGTGGAATTTATATACCTTGGTAAAGGTGAAAATGGAATCTGTATCCATAAATCTCAACCATTTCAAATATGGCTTCTTTTAAAAGGTATCCAAATACTTGGGCAATTGAAAGGGAAAAGAAGTCATATATACATACATACATACATACACACATATTCATATCCAGTAGTTGAGGATGCAGTAAAAAAAGGAAGAGTATCAGATGAATCTTCCCTAAGAAACAAATGAGTAATAAATATGCTGGGTTATCTTTAAAAATGTTTGGAGACACATATACTTGTGGACTGATGCCCTTGTTTCCTTTCTGTGTAGAAGCTGGTCAGTGTCTAAAGCAGTTATTCATCATTTTCAAATTCCAGGTAATCCTATTTCCTGATGATTCTTGGCAATCTAAAGAGAGGTTTCTTATGAACTCTGATCCCAGTTTGCTGCTCACCGAGGAAATAACTAACAGGTGCCTGATTTTTTCAGCCATGAATTGGCAAGGTCTGGTTCTCTTAAACAACAAAAAATTTTTTCCTGCTTGAAATCCCTTAATAATGGTAATATTCTACTATCAGACTCAAAACCAAAGAACAATCGTTAAGGACATATTTCAAGCTATGAAAAGCAGACAGCTGTCTGCCCTGGCTCTTGGGTCATGTTTCATGGTTGTTCTCTACTCAAAGAACCTTTCTTCTCCTCTATTCCTTAGATTATGAGATGATTTGGAAGTTTGGTTTAGGTGATGATTTGGACTAGAGATTGGAGTTTGGATTGGGGTTTGGTTTGAAATTAGGATTGTGTTGTCTATCAGTTGACTTAAAAATCATAGTAAGATGGGGCTAATATTCATGTAAAAGAGTTGTCACTGTTTTCCATCACGCATAGGAAAGTCAGCATCTTTCTATCTTTCTCTGTCATCTATTATCTAACTTCTCTCAATTTTTCATCTCCTCACTCATTTTCCTGATCTTCCTCTATCAATACTGACATTGCCCTCTCAAGCCACTGGTTGTTTCTTTGACTATTGCTATTTCTTTCACTTGACTATCTGTTCCAATATATCTACTGCATAAACAGAAAAGGACTCCATCTTTCTCCGTTTCATGAGCTTATCAGTTAACCTCCTGAATATGTTTTGGACTTGATAATGATGATGATGTTGTTTGTCCTTCATTCTCAAAGAAGACCATGGCATCAGTGATGCCATGACAAGCAAGTAAATTGGATTTGAGTGAGGGGGTACTGTGCTAAGTCACCAACCTCACTTTTTCTTTCAGAGCCCTCTAGGTCCAGGATATGGATCAGGTTGAGTGGAGATGGCCCTGGATGCAAGGGTTTGAATTAGGGTTGGGGTTATTATTAATTTAAGGTTTTGATTTAAGATTGGATTTATGATTGTTCTAGTATTGATAATTGGTTAAAGTTTACAACATGGGTGAAAGATTAGGTCAGGATTTATTTTGATATCTTCAAACTCTGTGACCAGTGCTCCTCTTCCTGGTGAGACAGTATGGTATTAGTGAAATGAGCATCAGACTTTAAATCAGGAACCTTGGATTCAAATTCTTCTTCTGATACTATGTGTGTGAGCATGGGTAAATAATTCAATCTCTCTGAGCCTTAATTTTGTAGAATGGGAATACTGATAGACTACTTCATAGAGTTACGGGGAAAATCCTTAGCAGAACTTAAGTTACTGCACAAATGTGAGTTATTGTTATTGGTCCAAAGGTTCATTCCGATTAGCAAATGTTCACCCTGATCCTGCTGCTCTTGTCACTCAGAATTTCTGTGGCATGAGACAAGGGATGAGTAAAACTATTTTTCTGGTGTTGCCTTGGGTCCCAGCACCTCAGCTGCCCCATTTACCCAATGACCAGATTCCAGAGATAATTGAGTTTGCACTGGGTTGGGGATTTTTGTCTGGGTTTCTATATTGCTGAGCAGGTGGGTTGAATGAGAAGCTTGACTCCCATGCTTGCTCATTTTCACTTCTGGGAAAGAGATGGATGGGAAGGCAGTTCTGGACAAGCAATGAACTCTGGAATATATACTTGCTCCTGAAAAATTGGATAGATTTGGGCAGAATGGTTTTGCTCATAGATTTGAGGCAGAGAATGCAGCAATTTCCTAGATCTTAAAAGGAGTGTCTGTGAGAATCTGTAATTGGTTGCCTGATTCTAGCATCTATTATGAAGCTAGCCAATATTCAATATAATGTAATTATGTGAGGGATTATGGATTTCAGAAAGAAGATTCTACAAACTCTAGCCATCTATAGAAAGGTTAAAAAACTCAAGCATTCTTGAAAGTCAACCCTCTTTCCATCACTCCTGTACCATCTGAATTTCTCGTAGAAGGTCATGTCTAGGTTTTGCTACTCTTTCATGTCACTTTGTCCCTTATTGTTCATACAATTCTAGTTTCCCTCTGTTCCTCAGCCAAGAAACTGGTGCTGTCCAGTAATTCACTCATATCCCTTCAGAAAGCTAGATTCTCTGACTCCCAAGCAACCAATGTGTTGTTTTTCCCATTGGACTTATCATTCAAACAACTAATAATAGTTATTTTTATAAATTTATTTATAATTTATACAACTATATATGACATAGGTTATATCACATATATTATATTACATGTGATATTTAAATTTATTTATTTAAACTATACATGTATTTACATATATACACATATTTATATTTTATATTATTTATAAAAGTAGTTTGTCTAGATTTTTTCTTCCCTTTATCTTGGGGAAGAAAAGACAACTAGCATTAATGAAGGGCCTACTGTGTCCTAGGTACTATACTAAGCACATATGATCTAATTTGATACCCATACTAACCCTTCTCGGTAGGTACTATTATGAAAATACCATATAGTTTAGGATACCGAGGCAGATGAGGACTAGGTGACTTGCCTAGGATCACTCAGCTAGTAAGTCCTCTGGCCTTGGAATCAGGAGAAGAGGAATTCAAATTCTTGACTCTTCCTATTTGATTTTGGGCAAGTTACTTAACCCTGATTGCCTTGCATCCAGGGCCCATCTCCAGTCATCCTGATTCATATCTGACCCCTGAATCCAGATGGCTCCAGAGGAGAAAGTGGGGCTGATGACTCTCCTCATCCAAATCCAATTCATGTTCTTGTCATGGCATCACCTCCCTGATGTCAAGATCTTTGAGAATGAAGGACAAATATGTTATTATACATTGTTATATATTATTACAAAATCTGAGGCAGGATTTGAACTCAGTCTTTCTGGTTCCAGGTCCAGCGCTTTATTCACTACCTATCCAGATAGCCAATCATTGCCTCTTGGTATCACTCTTTTTTTATTTTTTATTTTTTGCAAGGCAATGGAGTTAAGTGAATTGCCTAAGGTCACATAGCTGGGTGATTATTAAGTATCTGAGGTCAAATTTGAATTCAGGTCCTCCTGACTCTGGGACTGGTAGCTAACCCCATCGGTATCACTCTTGGTAGGTGATTGATGCTTGGAAATGGCAATACTTCCTATTTCAATACTGGTCTGCTTCCTGTCCCACCCTCATAGCTATTAACTGAGTAATTCTTGTGTAGAAGGGGCCAGTCATTCCCACCAAATGCCAAATAAGAACCACACACAGAGCACTAGCCAGACTGACCAAAGTAGCAAAACACCTTGAGGGAAGACATTGGGAATCATGTCCTAGGTATATATAACCACTCATCTCCCCTCATATCTAGTCATCATCCTGGGAAGAAAGCCCTGTGGAGGCAAAACCTGGCAACTGCTTCTTCCCAAACTATATCCACTGTGATGATCCAGAAAGGAAAGTTCTTGCCACCAAAGCCCTTGATTTGGACAAATATTTCAGCAGTGGAAAACGATATAATTTTTATTAGTGGAAATGACATTAAACAAGAAACATTACTATGTGCTCTGCTGCTACACCCTAAAGATCATATGATCTCTGAATGTGACTTCCATATGTGTTATCTTCATGGTAGGAATGTGAGTTCCTTGAGAGCAGGGGCTGTCTTACTACTCTATTCATAACCCTAGGGCTTTGTTCCTCACAAGTTCTTAATAAATGGTTTACTTCAGAACTTCCTTCCTTCTTGATCTGCAAAAGTGAAAGAACCTGTCCAGCTTTAATGTACCTATGTACTTACCTCTCCACCCAGGGGAGATGACTGTGTAACCCTATTGACTTTCCCCTCTGGAATCCAGGTTTGTTCAGTTCTGGTACAGCCTCTGGTCTGTGTTGAGCTCTTTGAGGAAATACCTAAGATACACTGCTCTCCACTGAAGACTTCTTTTTATAGGCTCTGTGCAAAGCAGTGGCACAGATGGTAATAGCCTAAGGCAATCAAACTGTCTCCAATCTAGGAGATTTAATCACTCATCCTCAATGAGGTGTGAATGGGTCAACAAGTATCCAGACCCTGGAGAAGGGCTCCCATTGAGGTGTTAATGGACATGTCTTCACCTTTGGAATCCACTGGGAGAAGGAATCGAAATCCCAAATCTGCTTGGGAGGTATACTTTACTTAAGCAAATTCTTTAAGAGTGACCAACAAACAATAGTCTGGTTTAATTGAGTAGATGTAGATCATGCTTTGTTAAGACCATAGTATCTAGTTGAATGGGAAACTCACAGTAGATATGTTGCTCATCAGCAGACTTTCAGTTTCATTCCACTATTAATGGAAAATGGATTTGATCTAGAGATATAAATCATACTAGCTAGGAAAAGTATGTAGTTCTTAAAAAGGTTTTTCATTAACCTATCTTCATTCATTGATTCATTCATTCGACATCAGTATTGCCCTTGTGGTAGGCAATGGGTAAGTCATAGAACACCAAAGAATATTCAAAGGCTTGAAGCAAGGAATTGCTGAGAAGTTTTTCATTGGAGAGTCTTCGAAATGAGGAAAAGTGGTGTGAAGGATGCCATTTGGGACATTTATTACTAGAAAAAAATGATTGGCCATATAGGGAAACATAAGTTTTTGTGGGAAGAAGGTCCCTGGCAGGTGAGAGGCTCCCATATGGTAGATTTCTAGAAGAATCTTAGAGGATGGGTGGGATTCATTGGAAGGAGGACCCTCATCAATGAGATCACAGACTCATCAGAGTACTTATTTAGAATGACAATAGGGTGCCTACTTAGATGAGAATAGATTCATAAAGAATTTTTAAAAATGCTTATTGAGTTGGATACTATACTAATGAAGTTAGGACTATTAATACCGGGATAATCCCCAATGTCAGTAATAGGCAGCATTCCCCATGAGCCAAAAGGAGAAAAGGGGAGTAATGAGGTGTATAGATTGCTGGAATGTGGCTTAGAGACCTAATTGGGGTACCATTCAACTTTTCTTTGCACTCAGGTTTCAAATGTCTCCGTTCATCTGTTTAGATTTCATAATTTCTGAACTTATGAGAATTGTTGGAGAAAGTCATGAAGTTAGGCAGAGTGCCTGGCCTAGAGTCAGGAAGACCTAAATTCAAATCCTGATTCAGAAGCTTTCTAACTGTACGACCCTGGGCAAGTCACTTGAACTTTGCCTCAGTTTTCTCATTTGTAAAACAGAGATAATGATAGCACCTCCCTTCCATAGTTGTTTTGAAGATCAAATGAGATAATCCTTGTGAAGTGCTTAGTATGGTGCCTGGCTCAGAGCAAGTATTATATAAATGTTAGTTAGTATTAGCTAATGGACAAATGGCATCTACTGAAAGTCCATGGCTCCTAATCTTTTGTGGAGTTGTGGGAAGGGAAGGGGAAAAGAATAAACATTTCTATACTGTCTACTATGGGCTCTGTTGGAAGTGTTTTACAAATATCTCACTTAATCCTCACTTAAACCAGCATGCTAGATATTATTAATGCCATTTTAGAGTTGAGGAAACTGCCTGACAAGTAGTGAGAGGATTGAAGCTCCAGTTCAAGGTGTAACTAAGGCAAATCTTCTCAACTCTCTGCCCCCTCCATCCTTCTTCATCTGACAAATGAGGGATTTAGTTGAGATGATCTCTAGGTTTCCTTCATGTTCTGGTTTTTAGACTGCTCAGAAATTCCATCATTTCTTCTATCTCGATTTGACAGCCTTAAAGGGTTTCCATTGTTTGTTCCAAACCTTTCCCATGCAAACATCATTATTTGATTACTTCAGTTTAAGCATATTTTATCACTTCCCATTTTATTGAATAGATAAAGGTTCTCTGCTTCCTCAATTTCCCTCTTTACCTAGAAATTTCTTTCTAACTGTGCTTCCTTTCCCTTCATTTCTTTTTGTCTTAAAGGAAGAAATATTTATATACTTTCATAGGTCTCCTTAGGGGCATCTAGGTGGTTTGGTGGATAGAGTGTCAGAGTTGGAAACAGAAGACCTAAGTTCAAACTTGACCTCAGATACTTAAAATAGTTGTGTGATCTAAGGCAAGTCACTTAACTCTGCCTCAGTGTCCTCATTTATCAAATGATCTGGAGAAGGAAATAGCAAATTACTACAGTATTTTTGCAGAAAAAATCCTAAATGAGATCACAGAGAATTGGATACACCTGAAGCAAATGAACAACAACATGGTCTACTCTACCTGTATTCTTGATCCCACCCTTTCCTTTAGCCTCTAAGGTCTGACAGATAGCTTATCTAATCTATCTTCAATTCCAGAAACATTAAGGTATATATTACAGGTGCTGGGGGTACAGAGAAAATTAAAATGGTTCTTTCTCTTTTGTAATTTACCATCTACTGGAGGATAGTTGTCCTATGTGCTTGAAGATCTTGATGTCAGGGAGACGATACCATGACATGGGCTAAGTCACCAGACTCACTTTCTCCTCTGAAGCCATCTGGGTCCAGGGGCCCAATACGAATCAGTATAAGTGAAACGGTCTTGGATATGAAGGATTCAGGGTTAAGTGACAAGTCCAGGGTCACACAGCTAGCAAATGTCAAGTATCTGAACTCAGATTTATTCACGTCTTCCTGACTTCAGGGCTTGTGCTCCATACACTATGTTACCTAGCTTCAAAAAAATGGAAGATACATTTAATTTGAGGTTAAAAAATAACAGGAAGAAGAGCCTCAAGGTCTTCATTTAGGGATATGCTTGTCTTTCCTATCTAACAAACAAACAAAACCTCCAATAGTTTCAAGCCACCTTTCTCTATTTCCATCCACTCTCTTCAAAACTTCTTTAATATCTTTGTATTTGCACTTATTGCTTCAACTTTTTCATCTCTCTATCCACAATACTGATATTGTTCTTTTAAAAGTCACCAATGACTTCTTGAATGACAGATTCTGAGCCTTTTTCTCAGTCCTTTTTATTTTTTGGACAGGGCTGCTAGGTGGTGCAGTGGATAGAACTCTGAGCCCAAAAAGTCAGGAAGACTTGATCCACACTAGCTATGTGACCTTAGTCAAGTCACTCAGCACTGTATGCCTCAGTTTACTAATATATAAAATGATCTGAATAAAGAAATGACAAACTACTTTTGTCTCTGTGCCAAGGAAAACCTAAAGAGGTAATAAAGAAGCAGATGTGACTAAAATTGACTGAGCAACAACAATTCTTCTTGGTCCATCTGTAGCATTAGATCATTGTCGATGTAGTCTTTTCTAGGCACCCAGGACATTTCACTGTGATGGTCCTTTTACAATTCTAATTGTTCTTTCTGTCTCCTTTGATGACATCTTTTTCCTTTTCTGATAACCTAAATTCCCTAATGCTCTTTTCTTAGCTCCTTTTTTATCTTTTTTATGTAGTATATAGAATATTGATCAGGGTATCTTAGAGCAATTGATCCCCCATTTAATGAAATCACAGAAGCTAAGGGGTAGATAACAGAAGGGAGGTGTTAAGTTCTTAAAGTATAGAATAGAATTTATTCTCTGTTATCCTCTTCTAAACTATATAGAAATTTGATAAAAATTAAAGGCATTGTAGTACAACTATCCATTGGTGTGAGTTAACTTGATCTCATGCATTTCCCAAGTGTGTCTTTCTACTAGTGCATTCTAAGGGCATGGCCACATTTCTAATTCACATTTTTATCTAGTTGTTAGAGAATGCATCTCTGCTTTATGGGGTGGTGGTGGAGATGATTTTTAACTATTCTTAAGATGCCCCCACCTTAACCTTTAGTTGTTTGTGTTTATTGACTGACTGCTAAAGGTCAGTGGATTGTAGAGGCTCAGGAACAAAGCTTTAGGAGTTTGCAACCATAGACTGGATAAGTTGCCTTCCTAGCTGGTAGAATAGAAGTCAGGAAGACCTGAATTAAAGTCTGATCTCAGAAAGGAATTGTGTGATCCTGGACAAGTCACTTAACCTCTGTTTGCCTCAGTTTTTCCAACTATAAAATGGGGGTAATAATAGCACTTTCCTTGCAGGACAGTTTTGAAGATCAAATGAGATAACAGTGTCTGGTACACAGCTGGTGCTGCATAAATGCTTATTCTTTTTCCTCCTGCAAACAAAGTTTGAAGTGCATTAACCCAGAAGGCATCATATATTTATATTTTTTTCCCTTGGCTAGTTCATTTACTTTTGAGACTTCAGTGATGATCTCTAATCAGATGACTCCTTGCATTTAGATCCTAGAAATCCCAGCCCAAATATCCCTCTGGCACTTGGAGTTTGCCATCTTTAAAGCCAAAATTTTTAATTTTCTTCCAAACCTATTTCTTCTCTAACTAGTTAACTCCTCTAACTGTTAAGTATCCTGTTAAGGATACTCCTCAAAACCAAGAAGTCATTTTTGACTTTTCTCTTTTTTTCCCCCCCACTCCCCCCCCATGCCCCATCCAATTCTTCAATATTAGTTCTACCTTCATGATTTCTTTAACATATCCCCCTTTTTTCCTTATTTCATTGCTGCAACCTTAGTTCTGGTTCTCATTATTTCTTTCATGGATTCTTTTAGTAGCTTGTTAATGAGTTTCTAGTCTCCATCATATCTCTTTTACAATCCTCTACATACTTATGCCAAAGTGATCTTTCTAGTGTAAGTTCTGATCATATCATTCCCCCCCTGCTCAAACGTTTTCAATGACTTCCCATTCACTATTTAATTCGGTTCCAAATTAATTGACACTTAGCTTCAGGTACCTATCTTCCTGGATTCATCTCCCACTACTCCTCTATTCATGAATTTTTAATCAAATTAAGCTTGGCTACATATTATTCTTTGAATACCCTGAACATACCCTATATTCCCCATGTCTGTACTTTCTTTCATGCTACTCCTTCTACCTTGGAATGTCTTTCTTGGTTTTCCTCATCTCTATCTGTTGAACTCCTCCCCATCCTAATTTCAAATACCACCTGTTCTATGAAGTCTTTTCTGATTCCCCTCTATCAGACTGTTAGCTCCTTGTTGAAATCATGGACTTTGTCTTGTTCATTGTTGTATCTCCCTTGGCACCAACCAGATTCTCTTGTATACAGTAGGTGCTTGATGAATGTTTGTTTGAATGAGTGAATCTTGTGCTCAGGTATCATCTTTCTGCTTCTCTTTTTGTTTTCCCACCTTCAACTATTCCCAGAATTACATTTCTTTGGCAGGTGATTGGGGTCAAATTCCTCTTCCACTTCCCCTTGCCTTTGCCTATGATTCTCTGGCTTCCTCTATTTCTATTTCTCTTAGTTTCTTCCTTTCTTATTGTCAGGAAATAGAACCCCTTCCCCACATATTTATGCCCAGATTTCATTCCTTAAAGGGGCCTTGGAGAGGAGTGCTATTTCCCTCCTATGATGGCTCACCATCTCACACATCATTCCTCCCCAGTTGAGTGATCTATGGCTTGTCAGAGGTGTGGGCTCTCAACACTTATGGTATATAAGGGGTTTTTGTTCTTTGGAATGAAAAGAACCTGGAGATAAATGTCAGGAAAAAGGGAATCCAGGGAACTTTTAGGGGCTCCAGGACACTCCTCTTTGAGGATGGGTAAATTAATGTTAGGCCCTAGGGAAAGATTCAATTCAATTCAATTTAATGTTTATTGTTTCTCCCTGGGTAGAAGGCACTTTTGGTTGTGGCCTCCTAGGAGAGATGATTAGGAGAGGAATCAGCTACCACCAGTCCAGTCTGTGGGGTAAGGGTAGGGAGCTCATTAGCTTTAGGCTTTGGGGTAATGTGACAGTGAGGGGTCTGTGTCTTTGTGAGAAGTGGCAAGGGGGAAGGCAGGGGAAATAGAAGTTAGGGAATTGGTTAAAGGCATGGTTTTGGGATTGCAAGTTTGGAACCTGTGTCAAAGGGAATGGAGATTTTTTTCTGAATATGGGGTGGATTTGTGGAAGACACGGTAATCCAGGCCAGTGGTTTTCTTACTAGAACTAGTTCTCAAAGAAATAATATCCAGCTTCAATTCTCATTCTTTTTTTAAAATTTATTTATTTTTTTCAACAACTTGCAAAGACGGTTTCCAACAATTTTTTTTTTTTAGGTTTTTGCAAGGCAAATGGGGTTAAGAGGCTTGCCCAAGGCCACACAGCTAGGTAATTATTAAGTGTCTGAGGCTGAATTTGAACTCAGGTACTCCTGACTCCAGGGCCAGTGCTCTATCCACTGTGCCACCTTAGCCGCCCCCTTCAATTCTCATTCTAAAACAAATTAAAATTCTCTCATGCTACCCTCGCTTCACCTCTATAACCTCTTTCCATTGTTTCATAGATGCTTCTTTGTTATAAAATCCCTTAATGTTATAATACCTCTTCACAATAAACCCTCCACATGTCTCTTGGTCCTCCCTTTTCACTTATCCATCTTCCTTTGCATATCTTACATCTGCTTCAGTAGGGCCTAGGCTGTGGACTTTAGAAACTGTGAGGTTAAGGTCTATGACTATGGGAGGTCCACTTAGATGACTTTTGTTAGGCAAAAAGGCCAAATCCAAATAGGTGCTCCTTAGGCTATCCTGAGAAGTAGGAGGCCAAGGCTTAATCTCCAGGGGAGTTTCTCTGAATTCTCTTTCTAATGTACCTCTGAGAAATAGGGGGTACCTTGAGGGAAGAGATGGGGCATGCTTTCACTAACCCTAACCTATCACCTTAAACTCTGGACAAAGAATTAGTTGAAACCTTAGTGACCACAGAATTCTTTAAATTTTTTTTTTATTTTAGACTTAACTACCAAATAAAGTAGGCATTTCCATATCCAGACATAGTTCAGTAGAAAAAGAAGATTTGTATATGAAACTATTGTATATAATTTGCTTTTATTTTTAAGTATATAATAAATTGAACTTTTTCCAAAAGGTTTCAAAGATGTCCTATTTGTCTATGCTTCTTTCTGGCCTTCATTCTGTCCCAAGAATGATGAATAAAATCATAAGAGAGTTGCCTGGCATGTCCTTTTTAGTGATGTTGGCAGTTTTGCTTTGATTATGGCTCCCAGAGTAAGAAGAAGAAAGTAGAATGGGAAAGGATAAGGGACACAGGCAGAAGCAAGGAGGATGACAAGAAGGGCTAGAGTGCCAAGTATGGCAAGAAGTTAGCTTCATATAGTCGGTCATGTAAATTTGTGACTCACCCAAGTACAGGAGAGATATTCCCAGTGGAGTTGACAGAATGAGTGGTATGCTGGTAGTTGTTTAAATTACCTGTGCTCTAGAAAGCAAGACATACTTTAAGGTTTAATCTATTCTAATAATATTTTCTCTATCGCTTTCTAAAGTATGGATAATTAATAAAATAATTAGGTCCTAATTGTCCAATTTCTGACATACTGAAAATTTAACAATTAGCTCTCCCATAAGAGCTAGTTATAGTATGCACTTGCCGCAGGACATGGTATCTGGACACCCTGATGATCCAGAGGATGGTTTGGTAGGGTGGACAGCAAGATGGTGACAGAGATCACATAAGTATAATAAATAGCAGCTCTGGGATTTGAACCCAGTCTTCTGATTCTGAATCTCTAGTACTTTTAGCTCTCTGTTGGCCCTGTGTAGGAGATGGGGGTGGGGTGGGGTAGGGAGTGGGTAAGAATGTGCTGTATTTGGCCACTTATCAATAATCTATAATAAAATTGGTGCATTCACATCTTTTCTCCTGGATCTAGCCCAGGCTCACCCGTTTTTGTGTATTATAATTACATCCATGTGACCCTCCTGGTGGGAGAAGGTTGGGGGTGGGGTGTAGAGGATTGTGAGTCTGAAAAACCTTTCTAGACTAATAAACTGTTCCTTCACACACTTTTTGCTGAACTACTCTCTCCCTGAGGCTGACATCACCCTTACAGTTTCCAAAAATTCCCCAAATTACCAACAGTCTTCTCAGCTCCCGCTGTCGTCTGGAATTACCCACTCAAGATGCTGTCCTCCTTGTCAGTCCCACCCACCCCTGAGCACCAATATCCAGGGAAAGGCCTCTTTTACTTTCATCACTGATGTCACTGACAGGCCTCTGGCCTCTGAGATTGGCTCTAGCACAGTTTGTAAGCTGGAAGGCTGTCTGACTCAATCTGGCATGACCACTCAGAGCCTGTGCCATTCATTCATTCATTCAGCAAACATTTAATAAATATTTACTGTTGTCAGAATATTGTACAAGCCATTAAGAAAATTCAAAGTTTAGATTAAATACACTTCCTGCCCATAAGGAACTTATGTTTAAATAAGGAGACAGGACAGAAACACAGGAACACAGGTTTCTGAGATACATGCTGATTTATGGTAAATCCAGAGCAAATTCATGGGATGGAGACTTTAGTGTGACTGAGGTAATGATGAGACTAGTGGGTCTCTGAACAAGAGGACCAAGACTGGCCAAGGTTTGGTAGTTGAATTAAGAGGGAAGGGGTTGTAGGGGCGGCTAGGTGGCATACAGGGGCGGCTAGGTGGCTAGGTGGCATAGTGGATAAAGCACTGGCCTTGGAGTCAGGAATACCTGGGTTCAAATCCGGTCTCAGACATTTAATAATTGCCTAGCTGTGTGGCCTTGGGCAAGCCACGTAACCCCATTTGCCTTGCAAAAAAAAAAAAGAGTGAAGGGGTTGTGTGTTAGGTTTTTGCTGATTAATCATGGCTAGGAGGGTAATCACTGTGACTACCTGAGGGGTGTATGCTCAAGGACAATTGAGAAGAACATGGAAAGCATCAGATATTTTGGATTGTCTTGGGTAGTTGATTAATTCTTTATATGTATGTGTATATATGTATGCATATATGTGTATACTTGCATTTACAAACACATGTAAAAACACATTGTTTGACCTTCATTCTTTTTTTTTTTTTTGCAAGGCAATGGGGTTACGTGGCTTGCCCAAGGCCACACAGCTAGGTAATTATTAAGTGTCTGAGGCGGGATTTGAACTCAGGTACTCCTGACTCCAAGGCCAGTGCTCTGTCCACTGAGCCACCAGCCGCCCCTTGACCTTCATTCTTAGTTTCAAGTTTTATCACAGAGCACCTAAGACTGGATCACTTCTTGTCACCATCTTGGCTCTGGCCCTGGAGGTTCTGACCTTCATTCTTGAAGAAGATCATGACATCAGGGAAATGATGCCTTGACATGCAAGTGAATTGGATTTAAATGAGAGCATGCTGTGCAAAGTCACTAGCCTCAATTTCTCCTCTGGAATCATCTGGGTCTAATGACCAGATATGAATCAGGATAATCAGAAATGGCCCTGGATGTAGTGGAAGATCTTGACTTTTAAAAGTGAGATATTTCCCAGGTCACAGTTTGGCTGAGGCAATGTTCATTCAGTTAGATGAGGTTAGATAAGAGAAAGATGAGGTACAAGAGGCCAAGAATAACCTCTTCCAAAAAAGAAGAAAACAGTTATTGGGAGGTTAAAACCCTTAGGGTATCTCAGGATTTAGGCAGAAAGAAAAGAAACAAAGAGTCTTTTTTGCCTAGTTTAAAAAAATCCAATCTGGGAGAAGACTTCAAAGTTTCTGGTCAAAACAGAAACAATTACTGTTTGAATTCACTCTGAACTAATCAGGTCCCAAACATTGGCCTGGACCTGTTGTTGGTCAATCTAGGAGTCCCAGAGTGATTTGTGACCCTATAAACCCCAAGAAATCTCACTCAGTCTTTGGGCAAAGCATCCACAAGTATGAGAAGAAAAGGAGAAAGAGAAAGAAAGAAAAAGAAAGAAAGAAAGAAAGAAAGAAAGAAAGAAAGAGAAGAAAGGAAAGAAGGAAGGAAGAATAGTGATAGAGAAAGAATAGTAACAAATCCTAGGATGTGGGGAAATGGAGAAGATTCCCCAATACCCATAATGAATCTGGGCTAGACCCCCAATACCAGGATTACTGGTTACCATGGCTAACTCCAAGTATGTACATATGTATAGAGGGAAAGAGAGAAGGAAGTATCTTCTGAAGGGGCCTTTGTTGGTATCAGAGTGAATTCTTGATCCCAAATTGAACCTATGGTTCATAAGTAAGCTCCTTCAAGACTATTAAGTAGAATTAGACAGTGGTATCTTCACAGTTCAGTGGTTAGATATGTATGTAAGAAGCTGGCAATATCAGTCATCCCATAAAGATGAGGCTACTAAATTTCCTCCAGGGTCTCTGAGGAGCAGTTTAAATTGATACATGCTACCCCATATCCTTATAAATAATGTCAACAGGTAAGCCAAGGAACAAAATGCTGACCATGGTGCTGATATAATGGGACCCTGAGGAACTTTATCACAATTAAACCTGAACCAAGTAGTAAATTCTATTTGTGCTAATTGTATATAATAGCACTCCCAGTCCTATCCCATTCACCTTGGTATGATGAAAGTTATTTTAAAATGTATAACTCTGAGTATATTAATTAATAATATATCAGTGAAGTACTCAATTCCTTAAGGAATCTTGGCCCCAGAGTATATGGGGATTTAGTCCTTCATTCCTGGTTCTGTCAGTTCCATGTGTCTTATCTATGGATTAAAGTAGCTATCACTGACCTAGTACAGATGATTTGTATCTTCTGGGCACTAATGAGGTCAAGGTCTTGGTGGGGCTATTCTGCTTTGTGTATGTATGTTATCGGGGGATTGAGGGAACTGGTGTCTTGTTTTGGCAGGTTGGATGGCCTTGTATACAAATTGGCTAAGTGGCAGGTCATTCCTTAGATTCTGTTTGAAATACAGCATTATGACATCAAATCTTTATTTATCATTGGAGAGGATGATAGGAGGATCTAGATGGTGCCTTAGAGGACATTTAATTCAAACCCTTCTCCTTATATATGAGGAAACAGACACAGAGAGGATGAATGACTTGCCCAGGTTCACACTGTTATTAAGTATTCAATGTATTATTGACTCCAAGTTTTCCTGACTCCCAATTCAACGCTATCTGTTATGACAGAGTGTTTATAAGTAACTGCTACACATAGAATAGCCAACCTTTCCCACCCCTCATCAGAATACTCCTAATAAGGAACTCTTAGGTTAAGGGTGGAATTGAAGAAATGGAATCTGTGAATCAAAGGAAAATTGAGAACTCCTTTAATGGTGTCTGTGTTTCCCAAGGTCAGCTAGAAGTTATATTAATAGTATTCTCTATATAGACCTTATAACTAATCATCCTCACCTCCATCCACTAATCTGCATGGTGAAGAATTTCCATATCACACCCTGATGGCTCTGGACTCACTGCATGCTAGATGATCAGATTTTAGTGTTCGTGTAACTGGGGAAGCACTTTTGAATGATGTAGTTTATAATGCAAATTATAGTGAAATTTTGGAAATCCATGATGGTATTTGCCACTATCATTAGACTAAAGTTATAGTAAAATTAAACTTACACGTTTGCCAATATACATAATTGTTGTCATGTTACATAATAGCATAAAAGATTACAAATATTATTGTTTTTATTGTAAATTATTTTACTTTCTTTTTTCTTTGTCTCATCTGCTGATTGGCTTTCATTGCCCACTGAATCTTTGTCTAGTCTTTCCCCTCCCCTGTCCCCTTGTCTTAAGATCACCAGATGCCAGGGATTTAGAGCCCATTCCCATTCTGTTCTTTCTCATATTCCATATGAGTTCCCTTAGCAGTCCCCCAGACAAAATAGTAAATATGCTATTGTTTCTCATAAAGACTACTCAAAGCTCGTTGTCCCAGAGTTGCTGTAGCATCCATTTCCTTATACTCAGGACACCCAGATGTGGGGCAGGGAATAATTGGACATGCTACTTGAGACCTCTTGCAATGATGAGCAATAAAAAAATGGCATTTACATAACATCAAAGCACTTAAACTACATTATTTTATTGGGTCTTATAACAACAACCGTCTGAGGAAGGCAAAACAACCATTACTATTCATATTTTGCATTTCAAACTGAAGTTTAGAGAGTTGTGATGTGTTCATGGCTGCATGACTAGAAAGAGTTAGAAGTGAGATTTGAATCTAGGACCTCTTGACTTCAAGTCCAGCACTGCATGTTATGTTGTCGGGCCTGGACTTTGGTGGGTTGGTAAGGCAGAGGCAGAAAAAGCTCAGTACATTGTTGACAGATCTGGGGCCTTTGTATTTTGACGTGTGTGACTATTAATATGCATGTGATGAGGAATTCAAACAGTGAAAAGATATTAATGACAATTGCTGATTGATATTGATGCTATTGGCTGTTTTTGACTAATGCTTATCTTTTTGATGATAATCAGGACCTGACTTTCAACTGACTAGCCACTAAATCTAATAGTCTGACCAGGCTTGAGATCTAGTAATTAATTCATATTTGACTAATCATTGGTCTGCAAAAGGTCAAGGAGCAAAGGACAAGGAGCCTTGCAAAGGGCATAGGAATAGTCTTCTCCCTGGATATCAGATTAGTTCTGGGCATATATATCGAAGAATCCCTGGAGGAGTTCGAGGTGTGTGGTGTGTGTGTTTGTGTGTGTGTGTGTGTGTGTGTGTGTGTGTGTGAGAGAGAGGGGGGGGGGGAGCAGGGAGAAACTGGGAACAGCTGCTTTGGTTTAAATATTAATAACATGAAATGAAACATGTGCGGTGCCCGGCATGCCAGAGCCCAGCCAGTGCGTTTTGCATCTGATCTGAGAATGTCCCTCTGCATTGGGGTTTTGGAAAAATGTGGTCAGTGAATTTAATATACTTTTTGGCAAAAGGAAGACAACAGTTAACTTGTCTCTCGAGCTCCACTTATGTGGGCTCCCTGGAAAGCAGCAGAGGTAGCGCTGTTTCTGCAGCTCTGCCAGGAGGATTGGAGACCAATTTCTGTAGCAGTCTCTTTTCTCCTCTCAGCACAGGATGGGAGTTGGGGGTGGGTACTTGCCTATCTCACATATAGAGAAACAGAGGCACAGAAGGATAGAGAGCACAACTCTCAGTTCTGCTGTCCTAAGTCAAAGGCGTACCTTCTGCCTCTCTCCTCCTCATTCTTTTCTTATTTCCCCTCACTTCCCCAGTGTGCCTTTTTCTATCAGGAGAAGACCATGACTTGGGCCGCAACTATCTTGGCCATGACTATATTTTGGTGAGCAGGAGATTTTGCTTTGCCTGCATGAGATTTGGTTTCTGTTAGGCTCAGTGAGGATTAAAAGCAAATGTCTGATACCTCTGAGGGATCATCCTTGGGGAATCATTACTGTTTGCTCTTCACTACATCTCTTTCTTTATCTATTCATATTTTAATGTTAAAACCTTTGGTAAGATGTCATAGATAGTCTCTCACTAGGTTGCCCTTCCCCCCACAACTCTCCAGTCTCAATATGCTCCCCCTTTACTTCTCTGAATTAGTCTCTTTTAAAATTAATAAAGTCTTTGTGACATCACTGAGTCCATGGCCGAGGGCAGAAGGAAATACTGGAAGCCAATCTTTCCAAACCGGAAAGTCAGAAATGTGAAGTTTGCCCAACAAAGGTACCCTGTGCAGGCAGGCTAATGTAGCGACTCTGGAAACAAGCTGGCGGAGGTTTTCCTCAAATCTATCTCTGGTTTTAAACAACTCGATAATATACTTAGAGGACTGAACAAATCATCTGTCAAGGAAAGCTAGGGAGCTTCTGGGGAGACCAGGCGCTTTTGGGGCCCCCAGTCTGACTTCTGACTAGTTTCCCAGTAGTTATTGGCCAGAATTGGGAGCTTCTTATTAGAACCCCAATACCACCAGATCATTCAAGGGAGGAAGAAGGGCAGGGTAGTCAGGAGTAGGGCAGAAAGCAGTAAGGGATTTCAGGATGGAGCTGGCTAGAGAGTAGATGCTGTGGTCACCTCAGGCTCTGGCACTTCAGCCCATCACTCCCCACCCCTTCAACCCCAAGGCGACAGCAGGACTGGGGAGAGCAGAGAGAAAGTCCCGCCTTCTCTGGATTCAAGGCAGCAGCAGGCAGAGCGGCCACAGTGATCCCCTTCATGTGTCACCACTGGCTGTGAGCTCTGTGTTTGGTTTGGCAAAACAGCTATTTAAATAGCAGTGAAATGTGTCACTGGAAAAAAATTAGCTCATGTTTCCTTTACCATTTCTTCATGATTTCCATTAAAAGTGTAACCACGGGTAATAAATTAGCAAGACCTGTAAAAGCCACCATAGGAAACCAGGGATACAGAATGTGTATGTAAACCTTACCCATGAAGCTAAAAGTAAGGGATGTGTGAATATGCTTGTGAGGACACGTGTGTGTGTGTGTGTGCACACATGTGTGTGGTGGTGGTGGTGGAGGAGGAGGAGAAATACCTGGTATTTTAGTCTTCTGTCTGAATCTTCCCTGAAATGTTGATGGGATGGCCCCGCTCCAGAGGCAGAGGCAGCAGAAGCCAGGGTAGACTGGTGCCACTTTGTTCTGCATAGCCTGGAGCTTTTGTTGTTATTTGTGTCCATAACCAGAGTGATAGCTATACACCCAAGTCCAGTTCTCCATTCTAATCAGTTTGGAGGGAAGCACTATCCTTCCCAATAACAAGTCTCTTTCCTTGGGAGAGCTGGGAATTTGGTTACGTTTTACAAATGGAGTGACTGAGGAACAGAACAAGGATGTTGCTAACAAGTAGGATTAAAATGAGAGAAGACGGAGCTGGAGTTGGAGTCCACTGCCTCATCTACTTCACCTTTCCCACCAAATATAATGCCCAGATAATTGTGTTGGGAATAGCAGCTCCAAAACATAGGACATAGAACTTAGAGGTAGAAGAGAGGGATCTTAGCATGTAAGTCAATCATCTCATTTTGTGAGAACCTTAGCCTGTGGCTAAGGTCACAGAAGTAACAAGGAGTATAATCATGATAGGGGTAGGGAGGAAAAGGCATTACAACTGGGTCCCTTCTGATGGGGAAGGGGAAGAGAGGGAATCAATTCAATTTTCTTTATTAATCATCTGCTGTATGTAGAATGGGGATACATTAGGTTTTTAGGTTGGAGATACAACAACACAATAATAACAGAAACAACCTCAAACAGTCCTTGTTCTCAGGGAGAGTTAAGTATTATACTTGTGGGCTAGCAAAGGGGATCAGATGGGGTGTTGGAAGAACATTCAGGTATTTAAAATCAATCACTTTTTGAAACTGGATTGCTTAAGTTTAATGAAGACCACCCCTTTTCCCCTTTAGGTTTCCCTTTATCCCCCTCCCTTTTTCATCCTCAAAGACTACATATTTATTCTTGTCTCCCTTCTCTAAATATATCTTTATAACCTTGCAATGACTATGTGAATTCCATTTTCCCCATTTGGGTGAATTATCCCTTGTACTGAGAGGCAAAGACTAGGTTGTTCTGGGGGGTTGAGGCAGGGTGAATGGGATGGTGAGGGAAGGGTCTGATCTCACTTTACACATTGTGGGGTAAGATTTGTGCTAGGTGGATGGAACCTGTTAGGAGGAGTTCAGAGTGACTGTGCGGATCTGCAGAAGCTCAGTGTACTACTAGCACCTCTCCAGGAAGGTTGCACAGGGCATCATGTCCCCTTAAAAACCAAATTGACTGGAAAACAGGCTTTCAGAAAGAGAGCTTACTGTTATGGGATTGGAAATGCTAGTCAGTTCTAGATTCTCATTGAATTTCATTAGGAAAATGCTTTCCATTTCTTTCTATAACAGAAACAGAGGGTAGCAGAGTTAGGAGGGACCCTGGAGATTAACTGGTCTAGCCCATACCTGAGCAAGTGTCTCCCAATCTGGAGGCTGCACCTATCCCTTGGGATTAATTCTAATTGTTAGGTTTTTTTTTTTATTTGCACTGCCTTACAATATTCCCCTTTTTATCTTCAGAACTTGGAGGTAGTTATTAAGTCTCCACTCAGCTCTTTCATCTAGACTAAGGAACCTACCTAGTCTTTTTCTATAGGCTTCCTGGAGCTGCGTAAGACTGGGTTCTCCTCGGCATTGGCTCCAATCTTGTTTTATACTACTCTAATGGAGAATAAAATGACAGAGGTCTGATAGGAACTGCTATATCTCAAGGTCACGGGGGTATCTGGGACAGTCTACTGGAGCCCGTGGCTGTGGGCCACTGCTGTCTTGGCCCAGGGAAACATTCAGGGTCTGTTTCAACTGCTGCTGTATTTACTATCTTTTCTCTTACCTGTCTTTGCAGTTTTGAAAATGTCTTAAATGTATATATATGTGAATATATGTGTCTGTACATGCATACATACACATACATACATACATACATACAATTTGATTTTTAGAAGTATCTAGGACAATGTGGCTTTAAATATATGCATTTCTCTCTTTTTATCTCCACTGAATAGATCACTTTGTCACTCTGTATATATAATTTATATGCATATGTATATATACATATATATTTATAAAATTTTATATGATTTATATACATTATATGTAATCTAGGTAGCAGAGTAGATAGAATGCTTAGCCCAGAATCAGGAAGATTCATCTTTGTGAGTTCATATCTGACCTTTGACACTTATTAGCTGTGTGACTCTGGATAAATCATTTATCCCTTTTTGCCTCAGTTTCCTCATCTGCAAAATAAGCTGGAGAAAGAAATAACAAATCACTGCAATATTTTTGCTAAGAAAACCCTAAATGGGGCCATAAAGAGTTGGATTCAACTGAAAAACGACTGAACAACAATACATAATTTTAACCATATGTACACACTCTCTCTGTCTCTGTCTCTCTGTCTCTCTGTCTCTCTGTCTCTCTCTCTCTCTCTCTGTCTCTCTTTCCATAATCTTATCCTCCCAGCAGGTAGGCAGGATAAATAAAATATTCATTGTATAGGTGAAGAAAGTGAGTCCCACAGAATTGAAGTGATTTGCCCATTGTCACACAACTGACAATAGTAGCATAGCTAGTCATTTGATACTAAATCTTATATTCTTTTCACTTGCAAAGCAGTGGGAAGGTCATGGTGCAGAGCAGTCAGAAGAAATGGTCTGGTAAAATAGATTCCAAGAGAGCTAAAAAGCTAACTAGGTAAAGTATTCATTATGTGCTAACTATATGTTAGATACTGTGCTAAATTCTGGGAACACAAATAAAAGCAAAAAAAATGTAGCCCCTTCCTTCAAGGAGCTTTTATTCTAAAGGGGAAGCTGAAACATAAAAGGAAGCTGGAAAGGCAAGTTAGAACTGTCTTTGGAGTGGAGGGGAACTTGGAGATGACTGACCATTGTCAGCTTGGGCATTTTCTGATTCAGGGCAAAAACTGGAAAGTCAAGAGCACAATATTTCTTACTAGCCACATGATTTGCTTCTCTGACTCTATTGCTTCATCTTTAAAATGAGATGAAAATCCCTTTCCTGCCCACCTCAGAGGATTGTTGTGACTGCTGAGTGAGATGATAGATGTTAAAGGATTTTGCAGACTGTAGAGTCATATATAAATAGGAGGCATTATTATTAATAGGCATTTATTAGATACATGTTGAATGAATGAAACCATGTGGATGATTGAATGTTTTCCTTCTCATCCAAATCTTTGGGTGATGTATAGTCATTGCTTCTGGGTCAACTGAATGCCACAGCTGGACACTTCTGACCTTGTAGACCTAGAACTGAGAAGGAGAGGAAAGATCAGCCAATAGAAAGTGGCTGTTCATATATTAACTTGTTGGGGGAGGGGGCATTAATGAAATGAGAAAAAGAATAACAGGAAGGAAAGAAAGGAAATGAGGTTGAAAGTTAAGGAGAAATAGAACCTTGAAAGTGTAGTAATCAGATTCCTAACAAACATGGTAATTTTGTTTACCAAGTTATCTAACTCCAGGAATATATTTCAGACTCTATAAGGAAGAATAATGCTTCCTTTTTTATGCTTTGCACCAACTATCATTCACCAAGCATTTATTAAATGCCAGTGGTGTGCTGGGACAGAGCCCTCAAGGCAAACTTCTACAATATTCTAAATCTCCTCAGACCTTGGCCTAAGCTCCAGGCTAGGAAAAAAAATGTCAGTCCCCAAGGTCTCCAGCCCAGAACGTCTAATTAACAATTGCCAGCAGATAGCATAAATCACAACTTTCTCATTCCTCCTGGGCCCAGCGCTGGAAAGTATCAGAACTGTGAAAATACTTGGAATGTTTCTCTTTATTAGTGATAAAATATTGGACGTCAGCGAATGGCGCTTCATGCCCTGCCTCCGACAGTTGGAGCAGTAATTGTGATGAATGGGGGTGTAGGGGCCAGGGCTGTAGGCATTTAAGAAAGCTCTGTGGATTGAAAATATTAGAACTGATTAAAGGTCAAATACTTTATGAATTTATCAGCATTGTGTACATTCTCCCTCGACAAGGACTACCTGTTCAACGAGATAGGAAAAAATTGCAATGGGAATCTTGTTAAAATCTTCTCCCTGCCCCCCCACAGCTAACTATGTACTTAACTCACAAAAGCAATTAAATAATATATCATGCTTGTGTAGCATTTTATAGTCTATTAAGTACTTTACATATATTATTTGGCTGTATCCTCACAAGAATCCTATGACACAGAGACTGTAGGGATAATTACCTTGTTTTTCTGAGAAACAAAAGAAAGAGCCTCAAGTGAGGGACAAGTGTGGGTTGCAGTTAACCAATGGTTAACCAGTTAACCAGTTAACCAGAAATTGTATCCAAGTGTCTTGATTTCAAGACTAGTGTCCTTTCTACTGCCCCAAACAGAATAGAAATGTTCCTTCCATTGAGCGAAGTGCTAAGCCTTGCCTTCTTCCTTCTACCAAATGAAAGAATTTAACTCAGTCTAACTTCTAGAGAGGGGAATTCCTTATTTTGCCTCATTAAGTTGAGGGAGTGGGATACAGTGGGTTTGGAATAAGAGAATCTGATTTCAAGTCTTAGTCACATTCCACTTGGATGAAGGTGGGTAAATCACTTAACTTTCTAGTCTAATGATGTCAAACTCAAAATAGAAACATCCTTGAAGTTCATATTTTGACTTGGGAAACCCCAAATTTACATTATCTATGTTGTATTGCATTTTTTCTTGTTTTTTAAAAATAATTTCTCAATTACATTTTATTCTGGTTTGAGATGTTTATAGCCTTCTGGAAATTTGACACCCTGTATTCTAGGCTTCAGTTCCTTCTTTGAAAAATGAGGGTCTTGATTATTATCAAGATCCCTTATAACTCTTAGTTGATGAAGCTATGATTCCCTTTCTCTTACTTGCTTTTCTGCCTTGGTGTCAGAGTCCTGGGCCCACTCCATATTACCTGTCTAACCTTGGGATACTTCATCTCTTGGAGAATGGAGATAACAGCTTTAGAGTGAGAAGGGATCATGGGGACCAATTAGTCCTACTCTTTGCACTTAGAAGTAGGCACATAATAATCCTTAGGATTGATTCTTTTTACTTTAAAAAATTATTTATTTAGGGCAATGGGATTAAATGACTTGCCCAAGGTCATATAACTAGGCAATTATTAAGTGTCTGAGGCTGGATTTGAATTTGGGTCCTCCTGACTCCAGGATCAATACTCTGTGCCACCTAGCTGCCCCACCTCCCTCTCCTGGGCTCTTTTACTTTTTAAGAAAAGTTGAAATGACTGGTCTAAGGTCACATAAGGAATAAGAAGTGATAGAATTGAAGCTAAGGATTCTTTCTCTGAATCCAAAGTTTTTTTCATGACTCCATGCTGACTTAGACAACTGACCTTAGAGGGCTTTTTTTTTTGAGGAGAATGTTTTGTAAACCATGACTTGTTATAGACATCTGAAGTCATTATCATTATTCTTTTTTTTTCCCTGGAAGAAAGTACAGGGAAAACAGCTCTGGAAGGAGGGAAGGACAGCAATTCTTTACACCCCAACCTTCCCAAAACCTCATGCAGTACAACATGGGAAAGTGAGTCAAATATCTAGTAGGAAATAAATTTCTCTTTAAGATTCAGCCAAGGCTGACAACCCCATATTAGGCAGGAGCTGAGATTGAGGGGAAGGACCATCATGGAATGTTCCTCATGAATGTGTGCATATGTGTGAGACAATTAACCCAGCTGAGTTGACATGTGTCAATGGTCATTACTTAAGTATGTGGGGACAGGATAGGATCAGGTAGAATAACCTTCTACAGTCATAATTTTTTTTAATCTATGATTTTTAGGAAACCTCTCAGGGAGGGACTGAGAGCAAATATGATGTGTAGATATTTGGCTATGTGTGGTGCTTTATGTTATATTCAATCCAGAAAGTCTCGGTGATGCTCTAGGAGAATATACTCCTTACACATATCTGCCCCTCTTTGTGCAACACTTTTTCTCCAAAATGGAGATTATTGTTTAGATTTAAGCAGGGCTTTCAGAGCTCCCCAGTGGATACTGGAGCTGTCCAGAATCTCTCTCCTTTTGACTTGTTCAGAAATCCCCTTTTTTTGTTCTTGATTTCTGCACTTTCCTTTATAAACAGTTTCCAGATAGGACATTTGTACATGGAATGGAGGATTTTGAGAAGGCTGTAGCTATTCCTTATAGACATGCTCACTCAGAGTCAGAAGATCACAAAAACCTTAGAGATGGAAGAACCCTGAGAGCCCAAAGGTCCAATCCTGTACCTGAACAAGAATCCCAGACAAATAGTCACTTAGCTCTTGCTGGAAGACTTTTGCTGAGAGCCCAACACTCCCTCCCATTTTACTCTTGGATAGCCCTAATGATTAGGAAATTTTCCCTTACATCAAGCCTAAAGCTCTGTCTTTGCCAATATTGCACACGTGTGTGAAATGTATGTTTACTATTGGAGGACAAGAGGTGTCGATCACACTGGGTGTGGGCATTGTATCCAAGTCTGGTGAGTATAAGCAGGGCTCTGCTCCCTCCTGGGGATGGAGGGAGGGAGGGAGGCAGGCTGGGCTGGTTGTGTCTGGAGAGTGGCAGCCTTGATATTTATGACTATGATGGTCCTTCTCTAGTGGGCCTGCTTTGGAACATAAATAAACTTAATGGGCTTCAAGTTATTGTGACAACTGAGTTTAAACCCTGGTCTGTGGCTCAGGGCCACGAAACTCCCTCCCCAGAAACACTGCTAGCTCAGCCCGATCTCTTGGGCAACACCTCATTCTTCAACATAATGACACCATCGACTCAGTGGGACCATATACAGAGACCTGGGCTGGGTGCTTTGGGGATACAGGAGAAGGTGGAGGCATGATCTTTGCTGATGGGAATCTGATCTGATGAAGGAGGTATGACTTGATTGAGGAGTTAGAGGATACTATTTCCATTGGTCATACAATCTTTTATCCAGCCATTTACTCTCTAAAGTTGTTGCTGTGATCCAGAGTTATGAACAGTCAAAGACTTTTAACCAGGTCCTGGGAGAAACAGGAAAATATCCACACTGATTGGGAGGTTAAGCTGTTATCCGGGGCACTGAAGTTGTGTAAACTAGTTAGAGGGATTTAGAACTAGAATTTATTTCTTTTTCATTTCTTGAAAGGGACTTATGTCTGTTGTTGGATTTAGGATTCTCAGTGATTCCTTGCATTTTTGTGAGTTTCTCCCAAAGAAGTGTTGAGTTTCTGTACCTTTCCCTCCTCCCAGCTAGGATCTCACCTCCAGGGGCAGGAGAAGACAGAGACAAGGTACAGGAAAAACTTCATTCCCTTAGAGAAGTCGGTAAGGGAAGATATATTACTCACCCTTCTTGGTTATGCCCCTGTAGCGCCATTCAGGGTAATTTAAAAAAAAAATTTTTTTTGATGCATTTCCTCCTTGCCTACACAGACAGAGCAGAAAAGTTTGCTAATGGTCAAACTGGATCATTATGACCCCAAAGCAGTTTAAATTTATTATTATTATTTTTACATGTATCCTTTGGCTTGGACTGGGGGGGGGGGGGGCTCTGTGGTTCTTCCCTGCTCTTAGGGTATGGGATTCAGTGGGTTGATTTGGTTGTTTCCACAGAGCATATTCATCATATTATTTTCAAATCCCTTTGTGTACTGTCTCTGTAGACACAGCCACAACCATGTTGGGAGAGCTTCATCCGTCCAGATCACACATGGTGCTCACAGAATTCTTTTCTTTACTTTTCCCATTATTTTCATCCTTTTATGTTATTCCCATACTTCAGCGGTCTGGAGGGAAGTTGAATGTTTGCTGTTCTGGGATCATTTGAAGCCGGGCATGCAAAAAGTACTGAGGCACTTTCAAGTCTGCCTGTAGGAAATCTGTCTTGGCAACCAGACAACTAGAATTAGTTATTAAAGGCATGTCAAATGAATAAAGACACCTCTGTAAGGAAAACCGCAAGAGCATTTACTTTTTCTAATATGAACAGAGAGCTAATAGCAAATCACCTTTAATTTTCCACTCTTCCTTTGCCTTTTGGCTCGTAGGTCAAATCCAATAAATAGAGATACAATTGAAAATCTTTTCAGCTATCACAGCACAGCCCATATGCCCACTGCAGATGTGTACTAAGGAGCGATGTCTGGAATCTAAAGGAGGGCTTTCAATCTGGCATGGCGCTTTCCTCTTGCCTTGGAAGTCAGAGTCAGAGCCTACTGTGCCTGTATGGAACACAGGAAGCAATGAGACAAATGTCTTGCACAGGGAACTAAGCCATGCTAAGGAAGAGATGCAAAATATAAGTTAACTCCATTTGGCTGTCGCCATTTACTGTGAAAACAAGAGAGAGAGAAAGAGAGATGTGAAAACACCAAAAAATATTCCAGTCATGTTACACTGGTTTTTATGCCCCTTAGCTTCTTTTTTTTCCTTTCAAAATATTTTTGACATTTGTTATCCCTCCCTCCTCTTCCTCTTCCTCTCATCCCCATTGAACCAAGAAAAGAAAGGAAAGGAAAAGCCCTCATACTAAGTCATCTTACAGTTTAAGGATTAAATGTGATGTTTAGGAAAGTGCTTTAGAAACTATTAAGTGTGATATACATGTAAAGTACTATTGTAATCACTGGAGCTGACCTAAAGATTACTAGACACAATAATCCAGCCACCCACTTCATTAGGACTAGGATTCCTTGTCAATGTAGATTAATGGGGCACTGGATTTGAGGATCTGATGTGTCAATGAGTTGGTCATATGGGTGACTAAATGCTTTAGAGAAATGAGTACTGTTACTGAGGGTGGGATTTGGATGCCTGTCTGGGAACCCTTCTGGGATGCATGTAAGTCTTCTATCCTCTATGGTGAAAGCTCAAAGCTGGTGCCAGGGGAAATGAATGCCATCTTGCAAAGCTCCCTTCTAGAGGTAATGACCCTTGTGTGCCCAGCTCCTTGGATTCAAGGTTTCCCATCTGGGATCTGACATGAGTGCTGTTTTTAGAGTGGGAAGAGCTTTGTTTGAATCCTGGATCTGCCACTAACTTGACTCCCATCAAATTACTTGCATATATTTCCTATATACTTATGTGTGCATGTGTTATTTGCCTGTAGGACATAGGCTCTCCAAAAGCAATGACTATTTCATTTTTGTCATTATATACCCATCATCCACATAGTATCTGGTACATTTTATTTTTTGAACCTGATATGTAGGTTCATTGCTGGAGGGAATTCTCAGTGCCAAAAAAATGCTCTCTACCAACGGAGTTCAGCAACTGCTTTGCAACTTAGTCTTAGAAAGATGCCTGGGGTCTAGAAATTGAATGCTGAGATGATAAGTGACTTATTTCCTTAAGGCCCAACAGCCAGGTGTGAATCAGAAGTGGTATTTGAAACTGGATCTTCTTGGCTCTGAGGCCAACTTTGTAGCCACTGCTACCTCTTTTTGCCTGGTTCATCATAGTAAGTACCTAATAAATACGTATTGATCAGTTGATCAGTTGATTGATAGCCATAGTCAGAAAAGGTCAGTTGTAGGAGGTGACACTGAAGTTGAATTTTAAAAGGAACATTTCCAGAGGTGGAGGTGGGGAGGTAGGTTAGGCAAAGGCATGAAGGTGGGAAATAGAATGTTGAATATGAAGTACAGCAAGTAGACAAGTTTGGCTGGAACATATAGTGCATGAGGTAGGAGTAATGTGCAGTTAGTCTAGACAGGTTGGAGCCAGATTATGAGATGCTTAAAGTGCCAAATAGAGGACTTTGTATTTTATCCTAGAAGCAAAAAAAAGAAAGGACCACTGCTGTTTTTTAAGCAGAAAGGTAATTTGGTCAGACTTTTACTTTAGGAATATCATTGTGGTAGCTCTGTGGAAGATTGACTAGAGAAGGAAAAGACTGAAGGCAGAGAGAACAGTTCGAGGCTATTGCAGTGGGCTGAACAAGTTACTAAACCACCTCAGTTTTCTCATCTGTAAAGGAGGGTTGGACTAGATCCCTTCTAGTTCCAGCTTCATGAGCCAATGGTCAAGGAGAGAGATAATAGGGTCTTGAACTAAGGTGGAGATTATATGAGCAGAGAGAATGTATTGTCTGTAAGAGGCAGGGCAGCAGAACTGACAACTGAATAGCTATGGGGTGTTAGGAATATGAAAAGTCAAAGAGACTTCCCACATCATAGTAGTGCCCTAAACAGAAATAGAGAAGTTGGGAAACCAGATGGGTTTAGGGGGGAAAAATTGTGAACAGGTCAAGTTTGTCCATTTCTGCTCAGGTAGGAGTTAGACAAGATGGCCCCAGAGGGCCCTTCTAGTATTAAATTCTACCATACCATCCGATGGTACCATGAATCTCAGAGCTGCTAACATAGTTGAAGTGCCCCCTCTAATTGACACCCTCAATGCTGACTTGCTCAGTTTACTTGATCTGGGGCTTAGGGATTGCTTCGGCATGGTGTTTTAAGTTCTAGCTACCAGCCCCAGAATGGGTTAATGATCCAGGCCCTGTTAGGTGGACAGCCAAGAGCAATGGGAATTGGCTAAATTATCCAGAGAATTCAAGCAGAAAACCAAAACAAAACATTTTTGCTTCAGTTAGTTGGATATTTCAGATGTAGTTAGCTTTTAATTAATCAAATAACCAACAGCATTGAGGTCTAAATTATTTGGATATTTTCCTCAAGCTTACCCTTAGGTCAAGCTTCCAAGGGGCAATTGAAGCAAAGAAAGTGTGACTTTGTCAATGCAGTGCCCAACTCTAAGACGGAAACGGAATCTATCCTTCAGTGATCCATTGCCAAATATTTGGATATTTGGTTTCATGTGGTAAAATAGTCTGTTGAGTGAAAACAGCATGGTACAGGGGCAAAAACACTGGTTTGGGAATTAGAGTCAAATCCTACCTGTACAATATTGGGTGAATTACTTGTCTCCCTGGACTTCGATAATATGGAAGACTTAGACTAGAAGGCCTTGGATATTCCTTCCAGCTTGAGATTTAAGATTGATGAAAACCTTTACTTCATTGTTGGAGTGCCATGAATATAGATCTTGAGACTGCCTTGGGTGAGGGGATACTAACTAGTGAAATGGAAAGGTTGATAAATGAATAGGAGAAACTTCTAAGAATCTCTTCAAATATAGCATTGGAGAGATAAAAAGTGCCCAGTATTAGGGTAATAATAGTCCCTCTTTATGTTGCTTTGCTCAAATGACATATTCATTTCTGGGATGCTCCATTTAAGGGGCACTTTAATGAGCTGGAGGGCTTCTGAAGAAGGGCAACCAGGATGGTAGAAAGGTCTGAAGGTTACATCACAGGAGAATCACTTAAATTTTTAGCCTAGAGGAGAGAATTCCATATATGTCAACGTACTTAAATATTATATACTTTGAGTACTCGAAGGCTACTATTTTCTTTTTTCTTTTTTTAGGTTTTTGCAAGGAAATAGGGTCAAGTGGCTTGCCTAAGGCCACACACAGCTAGGTAATTATTAAGTGTCTGAGGCAGGATTTGAACTCAGGTACTCCTGACTCCAGGGCTGGTGCTTTATCCACTGTGCAACCTAACCACCCCAAGGCTTCTATTTTCAATAGTTAATAATGGCTAGAAGTTGCATAAGCTTTCAACCTTTATACAGGGTTGTATATTGAAGTCTTTAAGCACAATGACCATTTATCACACCCATTGGAGGGTATTCATTTTTATGTGGGTTGGTTAAAACTAGAGGATCTTTACCTTTTCTGTGTCATGAACCCCTTTAGCAGCTGGGCAAAGCCTATGGCACTCTCCTCACAAAAGTGTTTGTTGTCCACATTCACAATTGGAGGAAATGATGAATTTCTGTTAGATGTTAATGAAAATAAAGCTTCAATTTTTATCCCCATTCAAGTTCATGTATCCCCTGAAATCTATTCATGGCCCCCAAGGAAAAGAATCCCTAAACTAAATGAACCCTGTATTTCCTTCCAGATCCTATGATTATGTCAAGAGAAATAATCAAAAGAACAGAAAAAGCGAGGAAAGAGGAGAATGGGGGGTGGGATGGGGGAGAGAGAGATCGAGAGAGATGAGAGAAGATAAAGAGAGTGAGAGATGGAGATAGAAAGAGATGGAGATGGAGATGGAGAGATGGCATAAAAGAAGAAAGTGTACATGTGGTGTATGTATGTAGTGTGTATTTGTGTGTGTTTTATGTGAAGGTATATGTGAGAGAGAGAGGGAGGGAGGGAGGGAGAGAGAGAGAGAGAGAGAGAGAGAGAAACTCAGGACCCAAGTCCAACTATGATTCATCTCCAATTCCTACCTGGAACATATTTATATTGCTTTCCAACACTTTCTTTCCCCATATCCCCTTTTTGCTATCTTGTTCAAACTCTTCAGGTTGAGTTAGTTTATTCTTTTTTCTCCCCAGTCTCTCCCCTCTGGGCCCTCATTCCCAGTTGAGGTCTGACCTAATCTGATTTCATAGCCTCAATACAGAGCAGATCTTCCAAAGAAGAGGTGAGAGATGCCGGGGTCTGTATTCAAGGGTCACTGTGAGAGGTCTTTCCTCTCACCAGAGAAGGGGTAGCTCCCATTCATCTCCCTTGGCCACAGGCCCATGTACACAGGCTACTGCAGCCTGGGAGAACCCAGGAGTCAGTTGGGGGTGGAGGGTGGGGGCGAGTGGGTGGGGAGAGTAAATACTTGAACTCAAGACACATGGATACAAGGTGTGTCCTGGCTTGGCCCAGCTCTGAACAGCACTGCTTCCTCTTGGCAGATCAGCTCCAACCTCCAGTGATGATGATTGCGGTCCCACCGCCCACCATCTGCTTCATTTCCTGTGCACCCTCTAGTTGGCTCCACAGCCACAGCTGCAGGCTTTCTCCCTCACCCAGACTTTGGACCACGACAGGAGCCATCCAGATGTGGTTGGGATGTATCACTTTGAAGCATCAGAAGGTAACCCTGCAAAGAGCCAGCCCACTCTGCCATGCCATCGGGAGCCCCGCACCCCTGCTCCAAATATTGCTCAGTGGGCACCTTCCTCTCTCCTGGGTACCTGGGCTGAGAGAAAGAAGAAGCAGCGGTGTCCCCTCTGCCAGGCAAAGTCACTTCCCTGAATGCTGGGGCTTCCGCAGATCCTCAGCTTAAACTCTGAGCAAAGAGCCAAACCAGTATAAGTCTGTACATTGAAGGCCTCAATTTCAGATTAGATTCACAAATTTAATTTCCTATCCCTTAATTTAATTCTGCATTTTAGTTTTGTTTTTATTATTTACACGGGTTCTCTTTAATGAATCCAAATTGCTGCCCTCTAGCAGTATTTTGTCTTAGGTTAACTTCTTGAAAACCGATCGGCATTGGAGTTTATTCCGCACTGGGTTCAGTTATTTTCTGAAACGAAGCACAATTAAATTAGAATAATGAACATGCTCTTTAGAGGATTAATTCATAATAAGCAAGCCATGTGCTACAGCTCACAGAAGAAAGGGCACACGGATCGAAAGCTGTTTTTTTTACGTAAATATGAAAAGTACATTCTGCAGAGCAGAACAAATCAGCTAATGACATCCAGAGCGCTGGCCAGGCCCAGAGCGGCATGAAGTTGGCATCTCCCCTCCTGCTAATGCATATTATGTATACACTATGTTGCCTACCTTGGGAAAGAAAAGGATGGGAGCCACTGAGGACAGAAGGCTCCTCTTCTCAGAATCCAAGGGTTAAACAAGGAGGAAGTCCCCAAACCAACACCTCAAAGCTTCTCAAGCAGCTTCACAACCCTCCCTCAAGCCCCCAGGGTTTCCCAAACCTCACAATTTAGACTACAAATCCACCCCCCCCCCCATCCTTCCCATCCCTCCCTCCCTTCCTCCCTCCCTTAGGAACTCACAGCCCAGGATATAGCCCATCTGCTGTAGTTCCACCACTCCCTTCTGTGTTGGACCTCCCCCCTCTCTCCTGGGATACCAGGAGAGGCCCTTTCTTCCATCCTGGTCTCCCAGCAACACCAGTGGGGGGTGTGGGGGGTGGGGAGGAGTCTTTTCTGCAGGAATCCCAAGAGTGGGCTGTTCCTTAGCCTGTTTCAGGAGGTTACTCTAGTTGATTGTGGGATTTATTTACAGAAAGTTCTCAAAGAGAACTACCTAGTCTTAGATGTCTGGTGAAGAATAAATGTCTCTTTCACCCTTTTCCTTCCCTGTCCCCAATGCTATTTACTAATATACAGAGAAATTATAAAGGTCCTGTTCTGGAGGATTACATATTGAAGTAGGTAGACACCAACAGATGAATGAAACAAAATGAAATTTAGACAAACACATAATTAGTAAGTTAATGCTGAATGAATGAATGATTGATTGATGAAAATGCTGGATGAATAAATGTCAAATACTAAAGGAATGAAAATTGTATGAATGAATTAAGACTTGAATGAATGAATGAATGATACTAATTAAGACCGAAATCCTATTGAATTCCTAATGAATGAATGATAAAGATGAATTAATGAATAATGAATGTCTTCATAAATGATTTCTTCACAAATGAATGTATGATGAATGATTTATGGAATAAGTGAATGAACAGCAAGTTGTAACCTATGCTTTTTGGAGGATGCAAGGAAAAACTTTCAGTTGTCTCTACTTCAAGGAATTCTATGCCAGAGCAGGGATTATGTCTGTAGTTGACCCCAAAGTATGGAAGAACTTGACACGATGAGAGAGCTTATCTTGATGATTGGCGAATGGGCTGGAGTTAGCCTAGATCACCTAACAGGGAAAAGAGAACTTGGGTAGAATGCTGTGCAAGAAGAGATAAGAGTTGAAGATATGGAAAAAGCTGAGGAGAGAGACCTGAAGGGGGCAGTTGGGGGCAGCTGGGATGAGAGACACCAATATGGGAAGAAGAGCATTTCTGTTGACTCTCCCAGTCCCACAATAAATAGATACCTTTGCTGGAAGAGGGTCAGTGGTTCTGACCTAGGAATGGTCTGCCCAGGACCACAGCTAAGAGTGTAAGCATTCTTTCTTTGTTGATCCTGTGCCTACAGGCTAACTAATTTTCTCACAGTCAAACTGATGGGAATTCCTGTGAAGCCAGTAACTTACAACAGATAAATTAGTTTAACTGGTGACAGAATTTAGCTCTGCTGCATGGAGTGCTGGTGTGGTTCAGAGATTATTATTATTTATTATTATTATTATTATTATTACTATTATTATTATTATTATTATTATTATTATTATTATTATTATTCGTAGAAGACCATCACCCAGGCCACCAGCAACATCCATGAGACTGAGGTTATCCTCACTACTGGCCCTCAATCATCTCTTCTGGGCAACATTCCTGGGGTGGCCGTGGAGGTGTAAGTGTGTGAGTGTGTGTGTGAGCTTCTGTAGAGACACTTTTCTGATATGGCTGTGAGTCCTTAGACATTGTAAGCAGACAAAAATGACTAGATTCCCAGTTAGAAGAACCAGGTTTGAACCTTGGCTTTGCCTCTTACCACCTGTATGACCTCAGGCAAATCACTTAAACTTTCTAGACCTCAATTTTCTTATTAATAAAGCTAGAGGATTGGTTCTTAAAATAAGACTTGTGAACTTGTTTAAAATTTTTTTGATAACTCTAGTTCACTCTATTTGATTTCCTTTATAATTGAATTTATTTTGTGTATTTAAAGTAATTATTCTGATAAGGAGTCCAAAGGCTTCACTGGACTGTCAACAAAGGGGTCAATGACAACAAAAAGGTTAAGAACCCTTGGACCAAATTCTCTTCTGGCTTTAGATATAGTGATAAAAGACAAATGTGTCATGTTACCTATAACCCTAAGGGAGGGATTTGGTCCATTCTGAGGCATAGGGGAAGATGACCTTATTCTGGACCCAAGGGGCAACAGGATGGGGGGTAAAGAGGTCTCAGTTTAAAAGATCACTCGACTGAAGAGGATTCACACATGGAAATGACATTTGATTTCAGAAATGATTTCATTTTAAACCAAGACTCTCGGGTGTTGAAAACTGAAGGGACTTTTGTGGAACCCTCCCCTAAGTCTCTAGACTCTTTCTTTTCCCCTTGGGGAGTTTTCAGGAACTGAGACCACCATCTTCTCCAATTTGAAGGCCAGAGGATTCAACAAAGCAGGCAGACCCAAGGGCCTGAAAATCCTGTAGGCCTGGAATGTAATCAGACAAGACAGGCTAATCAATGAAAGCAGACCCCATGCTCCCTCCATAATTGCATTCCTGCCTTTTCACCCTAACAGCAAGCACTTAGAGTAATTGCATTCCAATAAGGCTCTCTCAGGTCTCCAGAAGCCAAGACAAGACCAGCCCTGAAACCTGTTGACACACCATCTGCATCCAGAGAGGCCACCGAGGCCCAGGACAAGCTGTTTTAAATTCTTCTCAGTTGCCTTTGCTACAAAAGACAATGGACTTTGTAACCGATCTCACCCAGTGGCCCACATCTCTTCCCACCCACTGGCCTGAGCCCCGAAGCCACAGTGGCTCTCTGTTGGAGCTGTCTTTCTGGGGTCAAAACAGTGGCATCTGTTAGCCAAAGCAGTGGCCCCTTTGGGAATAACACACCTTTTCCTTGGCCCAGTAAGGCCAGGCTGGGCCAACCCAGCTCAGGAGGTGGAATTGCAAAGTGATTTGAGTGGGTAATGTCTAACTATATTTACATATTAAGGGTATTATTGATGCCTTCCTTAACGGCTTCCCCTTTATAGGGAGTGTCCAAGAAAAAGCAAAGTGGGTCCTCAGTATTATAAATCTAAAAGAATGGTACCTCTGAAAAAGACCTGATCATTCCCCAGGTTGACAGGATTAATGGGAAAAATTTTCAACATGTGATTTGAGGTTTTTAAAAAAAAATTATCTTTTTTTCATTATAAACTCAATCATTAACAAACATTAACATTTTTTTTAAAAAGTCAAGAATGAGATTGAACTTCTGCTATAAGTAAACAAACGAAAGTACAGAAGAGGATTTGAGATTCTTTAACTCCCAAAGAAGGACCTGGGTTCAAATTTCATCTATGACCATAATGACATTGAGCAAATAACTTTTTGATGCTATTTTTAGTTAGTAAGAGATGTAGATAGAATAAGATATGAATGAAAGAAACTCTGGTAGGAAGTGGTCTGGCCAAAGACAGGTACTTTTATCTTTTATTTCTACTGGTTTGTTTCTGAACAAATCATTTGATCTCTCTGGTCCTCAGTTTCCTCCTCTTTAAATGAAGGTTTTGCCTCTGAAGTCCCCTTCAGATGTAAAGCTAAGAATGTTATTTTTTTTCATTACATGCAAAGAGAATTTCAACATTCTTCTTTTTGTGAGCTTTTGAGTTCCACATTTTTCTACCATCCTCCCTTCCCTCCCTCCTCCCATGACACTGAGTAATCTGATATTGGTTATACATATATAATCATGTTTAGCATATTTCCATATTAGTCATGTTGTAAAAGAAGAATCAGAGGCAAAGTGGGGGAAAACATGAGAGAAAGATAAAACTAGAAAACAAATTTTAAAAAGCAAAAATGGTATGCTTTGGTCTACATTTCAGACTCCATAGTTCTTTCCTCTGGCATTTTCCATTCCAAGTCTTCTAGAATTGTCATTGGTTACTGAGCTGCTGAGAAGAGTCAAATCTATCATAGTTGATCATCACACAATGTTGCTATTAATATGTAAAATGTTCTCCTGGTTTTGCTCACTTCACTTAGCATCAGTTCATGTATGTCTTTCCAGGCTTTTCTGATGTCTGCCACATCATGATTTTTTACAGAACAGTAATACTTCATCATATTCATATACCACAATTTGCTTAGTCATTCCCCAGTTAATGGGTATCCCCTCAATTTCCAGTTCCTTGCCATTACAAAAAAGAGTTGCTATGAGTATTTTTGTACAGGTGGAACTTTTCCCATTTTTTTGTGATCTGTTTGGGATGCAGAACTAGTAGTATCCTTTAGGCATACCTCCAAATTTCTCTTCAGAAAGGTTGGATCAGTTCACACTCCACCAACAGTGCACTAGTGTCCCAGATTTCCCACATCCCCTCAAACATTGATTATTTTTTGCTCTTGTTCTGATAGAATGGATCACTTTGGTATGGAAACTTACTTCTTACTGAAAGGAGAGACAAAAACTTGGGGTCTAGAGTGCTGCATTTGCAGTTCATTATGTTCATCAGAATAGTTGGAGGATGAATTTTGTTATGTAATTGGTCCTACCTTTTCCCCAGTCTGTGCAGTGCCAAAGGTCTCCCTTCCTACCTTCTCCCTTCTATTTCAATTATTAGAAAGATTGTTATATCTTTGGGCTATTTTCCTGTTCCAGTTTCTTGGGCCAAGCACCAACTTTTTCACCTGGATTATGCTATCCCAATTGTTTTCTCCATCAAAGAGACAATCAAAAATGGGTTTTGTTTTTGTTTTTTTGAAAGGACCCAATATTTCTCAAAGAGCTTGAATAGTTCCCTAAAGCTAAACATTTGGAGTGGGTTGGTTTCAGGGAATGTCGCCTTTGGGATGGAGATACACACAGCAATATACATCACCTCTTTCATCTTTTTCCCCCTTGATCAGACACTAAAGAGCTTATTATATTTGATAGGTGAGGGCATCAGTGAGAGGTAAGAGGCAAGTTTAGGCATACAAGGTTCTCTGTGAGTGAGACTATAGTCTCTCCCTTATTCTGAAAGGAGGTAAGAGCATATTTGAAATCAGTATGTGATAGATTCCTAAACCTGACATACAGGAAGACCAGAGATTCCCAATATTTTTTCAATCATCTTGGGTTTTGGTAAACATTTTCATACCTTCTTTTAAAAGGAAAGGACATAAATTATGGAGTTTATCATACATATACATATAGGAAATAAAATAGTGATTTTTCCTAAAGAAAAATGTATTGGTTATAGAACAACTTTTGAAAGCATCGTAAAATTGTTTATCAAAACACAGTCAAATCAGTTAGTGAACTCCCTAATTCTGTTTCTTGTCAGCCAACAGCTTGATTCTTGGTGTAGTTTCTGAAAGAGATACTCTCATATCATGTTCAACCTCCAGTTGGTTTCTTGCTTTAGATTTGATTGAAAACAGAACTGGGAATCCTGATATACAAAGATAAGATGTTTTTAAATGAAATTAAAGCCTTTTAGTAAGAAAGGGTTAGGTATACTTCTCCAAAGGAACACCAAAATTTTTGTTACTTAATTGATTGGAAATTGATTTGGAGCTTCTGGTTATTGTGAAAATCAAATAACTCTTTTTTTACTGGCTTATTGTTGTTTATTTTTTCTAGCTCAATATGTAAAAAAAAAGCTTCATATCCAAACCTTAATCACTTGGTTTTGGTTAGTAGAATTATTTGCCCATTATCTCTTTCCAATTTTTCATCCCCCTTCACTAATACTATTAATTTTGGACTATTTCAATAGGTTAGTATAATTATTTACCAAATTACTTATTTCCCACATCCCTATTAGATAGTGAACTCTTTTTGTATCCTCAGCAATCTGCACAGTGTTTGGCATAGAATAGACACTTAATAAATGTTCATTGACTGATTGAAATATTTCCTTTCCTCATAAGAAAAGTTTCCCATGAAGGTGGAGTCAAGATGGTACCCTGTATATTCCTCTATAGCAATCTAGAAAATGATTCAGACTGAATTTTGATCTGAAAAGTTAAAAAAAGATATCATGAATCATTTTTCCACTCCAGGGCTGGAACATCTAAGCAAGACAGGGAGGTCTGTGAACACTGAAAGTGGGGATGCCACTGTAGTGGCAGCAGTGGGGAGCATCATCACTCAAGGACCTCAAGGGGGTTGACACTGAACACCAGGGCAGGAACCACTGTGACAAAAAGAAATTGTAGGATATTACTGAACCAGTGCTGGGAGCAGGAATGGGTGACTCAGTTCAGGTCTTCCAAGATAAAGTAGAACAATCACGAATGACAGGGGTCCTGCCTGTGTAAGGACCGGGTACAAGCTCCAAAAATGGAATTGTGTGACTCTGAGTCCAAAAGCAGAGTAGGGATACAATTCTAATATTTAGTCAAAAATAAAAGACTTCAATGAAATAATCAGGCCAGGAGACCGAGACTAAAGGGGA
Organism: Macrotis lagotis; assembly: GCF_037893015.1. Lineage (NCBI taxonomy): Eukaryota > Metazoa > Chordata > Mammalia > Peramelemorphia > Peramelidae > Macrotis > Macrotis lagotis. The sequence continues at coordinate 92,039,382 of NC_133658.1, read as the reverse complement.
GCCAGAAGTTGTCACTCAAAATTTTCAGAACATCCCAGCATGCTAACACTAAGTGCAAAAGCAGTCCACTTCAGCTCAACCACACACAATCCAAATGATCCAAACCTGGATGAGAAACTTACAGAGCTCCTACCAAGAAGGCTGTGAACACACCTTTTTCTGGATCATACTACTTTGTAAACCCCCAGATTAGGTTATTGAAATAACAAAAAGATATAAAAAGGTCAAAAATTCAGTCCAGACATCCCCCCCCCCCAAGAAGTGAGGAGAGCTTGACACTAACATAAAGTCCACAATCAAGAAGGAAGCCAAAAAATGGGCAAACAAAAAAGGGCATGACCATAAAGAACTACTATTATGATAGGGTAACTCAAGATATAAAAACAGAAGATAATGACTTGAAAATATCTACAAACAATGCCTCAAAGTAAAATGCAGGTAGTAAAAACAAACCTAATAGTAATTCTTAGAAGAGTTGAATAATAAGATAAATTTTTTTTAAAAACTCAGTAAAATGGTAGAATAAAAATGTGAAAAATTAGATTTATGCAAAAAAATTTTGAAAAGAGATTATCAGATTGGTAAAAGATGTACAAACCATTTTTGAAGAAAATAACTCCTTAAAAATTAGAATTGGTCAAATGGAAGCCAATGACTTCATGAGACTTCAAGAAACAATAAAACAAAGCCAAAGGACTGAAAAAAATGGAAGAAAATGTGAAATATCTCATAGAACAAACACCTGACCTGGAAAATATATCAAGAAAAGATAATTTAAGAATCAATGGACTAGGAGCAGCTAGGTGGCAAAGTGGATAGAGCACTGGCCCTGGAGTCAGGAGGACCTGAATTCAAATTTGACCTCAACACTTAATACTTACTTAGCTGTGTGACCTTGGGCAAGTTACTTAACCCCATTGCCTTGCAAAAAAACCCCAAAACAAAAAAGAATCAAAGGACTATCTGAAAATCAAGACAAAAAGAGAGCCTGAACACCACATTTCAAGAAATTACAAAATAACATTGCTCATTTATCTTAGACTCAGAAAGCAAAGTAGAAATTGAAAAAATTCATCAGTAACTTTTTGAAAGAAACCTCAAAATAAAAACTCCAAGGACTATTACATCTAATATCTAGAACTCTCAGGTCAAGGAGAAACTACTGTTAAGTATCCAAAAAGGAAATAAAAAACCAAGCACCATGAGTCACTAGAAGAAAGACAAGCTTTAGCATTCACTACTTTTAAGAAACAGAAGGCTTAGATTATTATATTTCAGAAGGCAATGGATCTAGGCTTTAAAAAGAATAACCTACTTAGCAAAACTATGCATAATCTGACACAGGGAAAAATTGAAATTTAATTAGAGGACTTCCAAACATTCCTAAGGAACAAACAGAAATGAATAGAAAATTTGACATTCAAACACAGGATTCAAGAGTAAGATTCAAAATTGAAGAGTACTTCAAAAAAAGTAAACATGAGTGAGAAATAAAAATTAACTAAATAAGCTCTACATTCTTATCTGTACATGTAACTTCTCAGAATTTTATTATCACCAGGGGCCTTAGAAGGAACCTAATTAGACAGAGAGCATAGGTATGAATCTATTATGTTGGGATAATCTCAAAAAGAAGAATAGAAGGGTCAGTCAGAAAGACTAAATTACTGGGAAAGGGGGATAAAGGAAAGGAAGAATGAGGAATGATATCTCACATAAATAGGGATTGCAAGGAAGAATTTATACAATGGAGAGGACAGTGGGGAGGTGGATTTGGTAACCCTTGAACCTCACTCTCATCTGAAGTGGTTCAAGGAGGGAAGTATATACATACAGTTGGGTACAGAAATTCTTCTTACACAAAAAGTAAATAGGAGAGAAAGTAAGAGAGTTGGGGGAGGCTAAGAGGGAAGATAGTTTAAGAGAGGCAGTGGTCAGAAGCAAAGTAGAATCTTGAGGTGACAAGGCAAAAAAGAGAAGGTTAAAGATAAAAGAACAGGATGGAGAGAAGTATATGGCTAGCAATCATATCTTTAAATGTGAATAGGATGAACTCACTAAAAAGGGAAGAGAATAGAAAAATGGAGTACAAACTAGAATCCAACAGAATATTATTTATATGAAACACACCTGAAACAGAAATATTTACAAAGAATTAAGATAAGGGGCTAAAGCATAATCTTATGTTAGGTAGAGGTATCAATCATGGTTTCAGACTAGGCAAAAGTAAAATTAGATCTAATTAGAGGAGAGAAACAGAGAAACTTCATTTTGCTAAAATGCTCCATACTGAACATATATAGATACCAAATAGCATAGCATCCAAATTCTTAAAGGAAAATTTAAACAAGTTATTAGAAAAAATACTAAAATTATAATAGTGGGGGAACCTCAATTTACTTCTCTCAGACCTAGTTAAATCTAACTTAAACAAGAATGAAGTTAAGGAGATATATAGAATTTTGGAAAAATGAGATCTGATAGACCATTGGAGAATACTGAATGAGAACAGAAAGGATTCTATTTCTTATCTATCTGATCGTGTATTAAAACATAAAAACACAAAACAAATGTAGAATAAGTAGAAATATCAAATGTGTCTTTTACTAACTACAATAATAAAAATTACATTCAATAAAGGGTCTGTGAAGCATAATTGGAGACTAAATAATCCTAAAGAATGGATGAGTCAAAGAACAAAACCTAAGAACCATAATCTCATTAAAAATAATGATAGCAATGGGAAAACATGTCAACATTTGTGGGATGCAGTCAAAACAGTACTTTAAGAGGAATTAAAATAGATCAATGAATTATGAATGTGACTAAAAAATAAAAAGAACTAGAAAGACAAGTTAAAAATCCAAAATAAGGATAAAATAGAAATAAAATAATAAAATCAAATAGAAATTCTGAAAATCAAGAGATTAATAAAATTGAAAGTGAAAAAGTATTTTAAACTAATAAATAAAAAGAAGTTTAAAAAATAAAATTGATAATCCATTGGTTACTTTTATTTAAAAAAGAACAAAGAAAACAAAATTGTCAGTTAAAAAAGATGAATTTACAACCAATGAGGAAGAAATAAAGACAGTTATTAAGAGCAATTTTGCCCAACTATAAGGCAATATAACAAGCTAAATGAAGTGGAAAAATATTTTTAAAAATATAAATTATCTAGATTAACATAACAGTAAATAATATAAAAGTATTTTAGCTTAGAAAAATGTATTGAACAAAACTTAAATGAACTAAGAAAAAAATCTGTAGAACCTGGATCAAACCAATGAATTTGAAAATTAGAAGAAAAGAAAGGAACTGGGAAAACCTTTACAGCAAGTTTCTCTGGAAAAAGGTTTCCTTTCTAAAATTTCTAGAGAAGCGAGTCAAATTTATAATAATATGAACCATTCTCCAACTGATAAATGGTCAAAAAATATAAATTGGCAGTTTTTAGAGGAAGAAATTAAAACTCAGCATTAATTAGAAAAATGCCGATTAAAACAACTCTAAGGTATCACCTCATGCTTATTAGCTTGATTAAAATGACAAAAAAGAAAATGACAAATACCGAAAGGAATGTGGGAAAACAGGTACACTAATGCAGTGTTGGTGGAGCTATGAACTATTCCAACCATTCTAGAAAGTAACTTGTGTGCCCCCAAAGCTATTAAACTGTACATATCCAGAAATAACACTGTTAGATCTATACCCCTAAATAGATAAAAAAAAGGAGAAAAATGATTCATTTGTAAACCAAATATTTACAGCAAGTCTTTTTTACAGAGGCAAAGAATTAGAAACTGAGGGGATGGCCATCAACTGGGGAATAATTGAAGAAGCCATGGTATATGATTGCTATTGAATTGTATTGTGCTATAAGAAATGATGAAGTTTGGTTTCATAACCAAACCTTAGGAAAAACTTTTTTTGGATATTTTATCTATCTATCTATCTATATCTATCTATCTATCTATCTATCTATCTATCTATCTATCTATCTACCTACCTACCCACTTTATTCATTTATTCATTCATTTATCTATTTATTTATTTGTTCATTCATTCATTCATTTATTCATTTATTTATCTATTTGTTTATTTATTTATTTGTTCATTTATTTGTTTGTTTGTTTGTTTGTTTATATATTTCCATCCATTTGTACATTCCCACTCCCCTCCCCTCAGTTGGGAACAGTCAAGTTAGAATTTTACATACATATTTTGTTAAACATATTTAGAAATTAGTAATTTTTGGCATGAGGAATTGGGATTAAGGGAAAAAGATACATAAGAGATAATTTTTATAAAATGTTCAAGAGATTTGGTAAGGGTTTTTTTTTCCTTGTGATTTGTTTTGTTTTGTTTTTCTTCCTCTAGTTGGGGATAATTCCCTTGTGATTTGTTTTGTTTTGTTTTTCTTCCTCTAGTTGGGGATAATGTAGTCCATAATCTTTCAAATACAGTTGTCCTAGCTCTTTGGACTGTCGGGAGGGGTTGCTTACATCAAGGTTGTTCATCTCATAATGTTGATGTGTAAATTGTTCTCTTGGCTCTACTCCCTTCGCTCAGGATCAGATCCCTTAAGTCATTCCATGTTTTTCTAGAGTCTGATCATTTATTCTTTCTTATAGAACAATAATATTCCACAGTATGGAAAGACTTCTTGTAGACAATGGGATTTTGTCTGGGACTTGAAGGAAGCCTGAAAAATCAGGAAGCAGACAGGAGGAGGAGGAACACTTATTTCAAATGCTGAAGATGCACAGACTTATAATGAAATAATTCCTGCCCTTATGGAGCTTGCATTCTGCAGGGTATGTGAATTGGAGATGTGAGGTATGATTGGAATAAAGTAGAAAGCCCAATGAAGTCCTCTAGGAAAATTTGAGGAAGGAAAAGATCACCTTCATCACTGAGACCTTATGGAAGAGGTGTCTTGTGAACTTGAGGAAAGAAGGGTATATTTTTATTACCACAGTGTATTTGGGTAAGTCACTTAACTTCACTGATCCTCTCAGTCCTCATCTGAAAATGGGGGGGGTGGTGGACTAGATAGTCTTTGAGGTCCTTTCCAGCTTTCTATCTATGATCCCATGAAATAAAGAAGTTGATGGGAAGGTAATGAGTTCAGTTTTGAATGTAAAATTGTTTGCTAGAGAGACATTTAGACTTGGACTCAGGGCTGGATACATTAATTTGAGAGTTAACTACAAAGAGATGATACTTGGATTCTTGAGAGCTAATAGATAACAAAGACAAATATAGCCAGAAAGAAGAAGGTCTAGGAAAGAATTGAAGAGGGATGATAGCCCAACAAAAGAGACTGAAGAACAATCAACTAAGAGGGGATTCATGAGAGAACATTGTCCTAGGAGCCAATTTGAAGGGAAGAGGAAGGGGTGGTGACAGTGCTAACACCACAGGGAGGTCAAGGAGCAAGCTGCCCCATCATAATGATCGTTATCATCACTGTCACTTAGGTGATTCCTTCCAGCACCAAGCTACTTACCTTACCTTTCCAAGTGATAGACTTGGAGTCAAGATGGTCTGAGTGATCATGTTACTGTGTAACCCTAAGCAAATCACTTCACCTCTCAGCCTCAGTTTCCTCCTCTGTAAGATCTTCAAGTTGGGTGTAATAATAATTGCTTCTCAGGGTTATTTGATTAATGGAATAATATATATAAAATGTTTTGAACACTAAGATGCTATATAAAATGTGAACCATTGTTGACATCACATCACTATTTTTATTATAACCCTTTCATTATAATCATCTGCATCTGCATTAATACATGGAAAAGACCTGACAAAGTAGTTAGTGAAATTGGAACCTAGATTCAGATCCCATCTTGCCTGTTTTCTGGCTTGTGACCATGTGCAGATTACTATGCTTCTTTGAAATAGAGGGTTTTTTCCCTTTTCTGCACAATGTGAATAATAATAATACTGAGAAGTTCTAAATGATCAGTCATCATTAACGACATCCCTTGTGCTATCCTTGAATTTTGTGACTGTTTAGTATTTTCTTCATTTTCATAGCTAAAGCTATAGTGTTAATTGTTCTCTTGGCTCTGCTGAGAAATCATGTTTGTTTCCAATGTTCAGGGAAACTTCATGAGGAGATGGCATTGGAACTGACTCTTGAAAAATAAGCTCTCTGATTTTGGAGA